>NC_041395.2:67707134-68007134 GCF_900747795.2 Erpetoichthys calabaricus
ACTGTGGGACCTTATATAGACAGGTGTGTGCCTTTCCAACTCATGTCCAGTCAACTGAATTTACCACAGGTGGACTCCAATTAAGCTGCAGAAACATCTCATGGATGATCAGGGGAAACAGGATGCACCTGAGCTCAATTTCGAGCTTCACGGCAAAGGCTGTGAATACTTATATACATGTGCTTTCTCAGTATTTTTATTTTTAATAAATTTGCAAAAACCTCAAGTAAACTTTTTTCACGTTGTTATTATGGGGTGTTGTGTGTAGAATTCTGAGGAAAAAAATGAATTTAATCCATTTTGGAATAAGGCTGTAACATAACAAAATGTGGAAAACGTGATGCGCTGTGAATACTTTCTGGATGCACTGTATCAGTGCATGCTAATTCAGTGAAGATAAAATCAATAATGAATTAAATCATGGGCACTTTGAATCAGAATCGAATCGAATCAAATCAGGACATCAGTGCTGATACCTAGCCCTAAACCTGAATAATATTTAATTTTAATCTAAACACATTGGGTCAAATAAAGTGAACAAGCAGCACAGGTTGACAGATTGGCACAGTAGCTTAATGGTCCTGTCCACATCAGCAATTAAAGATCTAGGTGTGGGTGGGTGGGTGTTTGTGGGTTTGTGTTTATTTCTTTCTCTTCATCATATAGCCTGTGCTCTGGTAGGGAAAACAACCGGTCTTCAGGGCACACTCAAACTCACACCAACATTCATACATGCAATGCCCTTCAAAATGTTTGGGACAAAGAAACATTTTTCCTTGATTTACTCCTCTGCTCCACAGTTTAAATTTACAAGTCGAACAAGTTAGAAGTGATTAAAGTGCACACTGTACACTTAAATGTAAGGGTTTTTGCATAATTTTCTTTCACAGCATGTAGAAATTACAGCAATTTTTAAACATTGCCCCTTCATTTCAGGGCACCATAATGTGTGGAACAACTGATGTCACGAGTGTTTGCGATTACTCAAGTGTGTTTCATTGCTTCATTAGTGCAGGTATAAGATACCTAGGTTTGATTCTACCTACATACTACCATTGGAGTCTGCCGTTGCCATTGTTCAGAATAAGGGCAAAAGCTGTGCAAATGAAAGACAAAGAAGCCATTATGAGGCTGAAAACCAAGAATAAAACCATTAGAGACACTGGTAAAACCTTATTTACCTAATTTAACAGTCTAGAATATCATTAAGAACAAAGAATGCATTGGTGAGTTCAGTAATCACAAATGAATTGGTAGGTTATGGAAGAACCCTTTCACTGTTGATGACAGAAGAATCCTCACTATGGTAAAAAAAAAAAAAACAAAACAAATGCCTTTCAGACAGATCAGAAACAGTCTTCGCGTGTATGTGTCAGAGACGACTATCTGCAGAAGACTTCATGAACAGAAATAGAGAGACCAAAATGCAAGACGCAAAACACTAGTTAGCCACAAAAGCAGGACGCCAAGATTACAATTTGTGAAAAAATATTTAAGAGCTTGCAGAAAAAGTTATTGTGAACAGACAAAACAAAAAACAGCCCAAGATCCAAAGTATACCACCTCATCTGTTATGTGAGGCAACCCGACATGTTAACGGGGGGGGGGGGTGTTATGGCTTGGGTATGTATGGCTGCCACAAGTACTAGCACACTGATCTTCATCAATAATTTAAGTGCTAACTGCAGTTACACAATGAATTATAAAGTGTACAGAAACATCTAATCAGCTTAAGTTCCAGTAAATACATCTTAAACTTACTGGACATCATTTCATCCTACAAGATAATGATCGTAACATACTGCAAAGGCAACACAGGATTTTAAAAGCTAAATAAAAAAAATGAAGTGACAATTTTATTCAAAAATGAGCTAAAAAATGAAAAATGCATTTTTCTTGTACTAAGATTTTGTTGGTCATATGTGACTAAAAATAGTGGGGCTCCCATGAAAGAATTAATTTAATTCAATTAAAATGTATAGATTCGTTGAAGTGAAATTTCTAACCAACTATAAGGAAAGAAAATGACACATCATATACAGTAAAAGTTGATTAAAGTATATAGGATAATGGCTATAATTGGGGACATTTTCAAATTGCAAGTTTTTTTTTTACATAATTTAAAGAACCTATGTATTTTAACTAAATGAAATTATTTTATAGGCCCCCCACGAATTTATTTTAGTTACATATGACCAACAAGATCTTAATACAAGAAAAATTTTTTTTTTTTTTACTTTTATTAGTGCATTTCTGAACAAAATCGTTTCTCTTAAAAATGTCCTTTATATATTTTAAGCAACCCTAATGCCACCTTAAAACTTTAACTTGAGTGGAGAGTTGATTAGACAGAAGTGACAGAGTGGAATCGAACCATTTCTCCAATTATAACAATTATATATAATACATTATCGCACCCTAATTTAACAAAAAATAAAAAGTGGGAGCAGGGATGATTATTAAAAAAAAAAACTAAAGTTTTGCGTGGCCGTAAATCTCAGCAGTCTTTTATCTTACCTGTTTAAGCAACCATTAACTTCTCCGTTTTGTGTAACTCGTATAGTCGCGTGAGAGAGGAAGGCGGGCGCCTAGATAACAAACCGGAAATCATCCGCTGCGCGCCATTCCACTAGCTCCGCCCTCGATATTATTGGCCTCTATGGAGAGACTCTGAGCGGCTGCTTTGCAGACAGATTCTATTTGGCGGGTCTTAACATTTAATTACTCTCTTTTTGGAGGAATATTTCGGACAAATTTAAATAAACAAGTAATGTGTCAAGAGATTTGTTTTTGTGCTTATTTATTTTCGGTTCAAAATATTAGTTGGCATCGCTTTGGCCATTACGTGTCAAAGTGTCTAAACCAGGGGTTCTCAAAGTCGGTCGTGGAGGTCCACTGTGGCTTCAGGTTTTTGTTTCAACCAGATTCATAACACTGGTCAACAAGCATTTTGCTACTGGGATTCTCTCACCTGTACTTTAACAAATTTCACTTGCCGACTTCAAATCTGAAAACCGTTTTCGTCCTGCACGTCCCATTTTTTAGTTATGATGTTCCAGGTCTTGGACAACTAGGGTGACTGGACAGTAAAGGCGATGCGTTTCAGAATTTAAGAAATAAGTTTGGTCTCGAGAACAGTGAAGCCAAAATTAAGGAAGGTGTTTTTGTTGGCCCCGAAATCCGTGAACTGATGCTTGACGAGGAGTTCAAAAGGAAACTGAAGCCAACTGAATCAGCAGCCTCATTCGTGCAGGTTGTCCAGAATTTTCTTGACAGGCACAGAGCAGAGAATTATACTGAGCTTGTGGAGAATATGCTGAAAGTAAGTTAGCTTACGGGAGCCAGAATATCACTGAAGACGCATTTTTTACATTCTCGTCACGACTTTTTTCCACCAAATCTAAGCGATGTCAGAAATCAGCATGGGGAAAGATTTCATCAAGATATAAAGGTGATGGAATACTGATATCGGGAAAAATTCACTCCGAGCATGATGGGTGACTACTGTTGGTTCTTGCAAAGAGAGAGAGGGATGTGCTGTACAAGCGCAAAAGCGAGTGCCTCCAACATTTTTGGGCAAGCTGACCTTACTTTTATATTGAGATAAATTGACATAAATATGCTTTAACGTGTCTCTGGTATCGTCTTCTGGTTTGTTTTCAGAACAAACACATCAAAACAATTTTGGTGGGACAGAGTCCTAACTCCAGATATCGTGTTGATATATTAATATTCAAAAGTGTCAAAACGTCAATGATGTGTATTTCAAATACCTGACGTGCTAGCTTAATTCCGATTTTATATATGAAATCAGTGTAAAAAACGTAATAAAGAGACGCTTTGAAGTTCCCAGAAGCAAACAAAAAATATTTTTTGTAGACCAGTGTATAATCAGTGACAGCTGGTAACTCTGATCTCATTTAATTAGCTGTTTTTTCCTCTTACTCTACATTGAGATAAACAGAGCAGCATGTTTTCACATTTATAAGACATTAGGAAATATTTCTATTTTGCTGTTGATTTAAATGTTCAACTCTCCTTTGCTGATTTCATTATATTTTGCAATTTCTCTGGCCAGTTTGCTCCCTTCATTGTATCTTAATGACAATTAAAAACGAGCACAGCAGACATCCAGCCAGACAACACTGATTCACGAAAGGCTGCAACAACTTTAGCGTCAGACCCACTAATTAGTAAATAATGGTTTAATTAAACAATTCGAACGCTTGGAAAAGTACAGTAGAATACAAATCAATATGTAAATATTTTTAAAAAGAAAAAAATTCTCATAATTGCTTAGTACAATTTAATGTTTTTAGCCAAACTTAGTTTTCTAATTTCTATATTGTTCCCAAAACACCGAACCTGGGAAATAACAGTTCAATTTATTAGCCCAGGAGTCCAATTAAAAACAGAAGTTGGTTGGAACAAAAACCTGCAGCCACAGTGGGTCACCAGGACCGAGTTGGAGAGACCGACTCCAAACTGATGCAGGTGCTGCTTACCGTAACTCACACTGACTCATTCGCATTGTGATCGTCTTCTCTTTGTAAAGTTACGTTGTCACAAGTATTACGTATGAAGTAAATGTTCATTATATTAGAATGAGAATAGGAATATACCTACATTTAGATCTGCAATGTTAATCTCTCTGTTACGTTGTAATGAGTAAGAAAGTAGTGTTTATAAAGTTAGGCATTCAAGATCTGGAAGGATATGTGAGAAGAAGTAAGATTATTGTTTTTGGCCTGACCATGTGCTAGCAGCTGCAGAGAATACAGCTTGTATTAACAACAGAAATCTGTCTCCATCCAGTTCTTTTTGTTCCCAAAAAGGATTCCATCCATCTTAGAAGAGAAAGCGTTGTTACATTTGGTGACCAGCGGTGTGGCAATTCTTTTTTTTTTTTTTTCTTCTGTTTCTTTCTGGTGGATGATTTGTACTAAGGACGGGTTTTTCTGACAACATAACTTTACATTACTCCCTCCCTCAGGAAAGAAACGTCCACGTTTCTAGCCTTATAAGTCTACAACCTAGAAAATACATCAACAAGTTAACAATGTAATATTTTTAACCCATTACAAAGTCTTTAAAACGTTTTGGTAGGATGGTAGGGCGACGAAGTCGTTGCTGAGTTGGCTCCTGCGGAACACCTTTAACAGGAGAAAGTGCTTCTAAATTTGTCCCAGATTCCAGCTGAACAGCAGGATTATTGTTTGTGTCATGTCCAAACTGAGTCGAGTTATATTTACCCAGCTGAACCTCAGTTTCCTGTTGCCTCTGAATAACTGGTACAAAGGAGAGCGAGCCAGATAGTGCAGTCAGTTTAGGTAACTTTCCTGAGGGAGGGAGTAATGTAAAGTTATGTTTCACAAGTATTAAATTAGAGATCTAAATGTATGTATATTCCTATTCTCATTCTAATATAATGAACATTTACTTCTCTAATTTAATACTTATGACAACATAACTTTGCAGATTTATATGGTGTATAAAATGTAATCTTTCGTACTTTTAAACCGCTTAAAAGAAAGTGTTCTAATGACTCCGTTAGAATGTCAGAGGATGACAACTTCGTTACCAGAACTGACGTGTAACCTAGTCTGCTGCACCAGTTCTTCCATGTTTTCAAAGAGTTTAATCGATATAATAATATAAAAAATTTCTTCTGGTAAATCATCAATTGTCTCTCTGAGATACGCGATAACATCGGCAGTACTAGGCACTTTTTTGCGCTATCTCGTTTATTTCCAGCTCCTGTTCTGAAATACTGAATTAAGTATGAGCAATATATAGAAGACGATTCACCAATCAAAACACAGTAACCCCTAGAGCCCACCCTCTTAACTTTGACGAGTGAAAGTGACAGTTTTATGTATTTCATAATGCGTTTGGAGGAATATTACGGACAAAATTAAATAAATAAATAAGCAACAAAAACATTTTTCACGACATTTATTTTTGCTCAAATTTCCTAGTACTTTTATTTATTTGCGCTTTTATTTATTTTTATTTCTTCCAAAGTGTTCCTGTGTATTTTTTAGGGATGAAAGTAAAAAAAAAATCCGATATAGTACGATTTAAATTGGATATTGCACTTGAACATTTCATAACAGCTTTTTGCCAATGTTTAATAACCATCCATCCATCCTCTTCCGCTTATCCGAGGTCAGGTCGCGGGTGCAGCAGCTTGAGCAGAGATACCCAGACTTCCCTCTCCCCGGCCACTTCTTCTAGCTCTTCCGGGAGAATCCCGAGGCGTTCCCAGGCCAGTCAGGAGACATATTCCCTACAGCGTGTCCTGGGTCTACCCCGGGGCCTCCTCCCGGTTGGACGTGCCCGGAACACTTCACCAGGGAGGCGTCCAGGAGGCATCCTGATCAGATGCCCGAGCCACCTCATCTGACTCCTCTCGATGCGGAGGAGCAGCGGCTCTACTCTGAGCTCCTCACCCTATCTTTAAGGGAGAGCCCAGACACCCTGCGGAGGAAACTCATTTCAGCCGCTTGTATTCGCGATCTCGTTCTTTCGGTCACTACCCATAGCTCATGACCATAGGTGAGGGTAGGAACATAGATTGACTGGTAAATTGAGAGCTTTGCCTTACGGCTCAGCTCCTGTTGAATAACCAATCATTTTAAATGTGAAATCTGTATTTTTTAACTTTCATATCGAGCAGTCTTCAGGACTGTCATTTAAAAGTGTGACATAGCTGTGCTTCTTTACTTAAGGATCCGGAGTTTGCCTGTTCGCTCTGTACTTGCTGGGATAGGCACCAGCACCTCGCGACCCTAAAGATTAATCAGGCATAGATAATTGTATGTTAGGGTAAGGTTCAAAAGATAAGTGTATTTCTTACAAAAATCCATCTTAAAAAATAATAATACTTAATCCTACCTAAAGCATTTCACCGTAGATTCTATTATATCGTGTTCAAAATAATGAAGACAAAAGGTGCTGCTATTTTAATCTGAGAGTGTGTGATTAGTATTGAGGCAAATAATGTTTCTTTATGCACACATTCCTGAGAATAAACAACCTTAACACTAACATTGTAGTTTCTGTAAAACATCCTTTCTAATACAAATTCAATCACATTAGTCTGATTTCAGGTTCATACACTATATGCCATTTCACTAGTTCTGCACAACCTGTATTGGTTTGATTCTTTAAATCGAATTAAATATATACATACTGTATATGCTTAATGGACTAATATTTCATCACATAAACTTAAATTTGTAAAAGTAGAAGTTATTGCTAAACTTTCAGGAAACTGGAACTGATGCAAAGAGGAGGAAAGCAGTACAAGGGCAAAAATGGCAGAGAAAGTGTGGCTGGAGTATAGTGTGATATTAGGTTTTTAAATTTTGATACTAGTTTTTCAAAATTGGATATCAACATCTACAAACTTGATATTGTGGTTTTGAAATTTAATCTCATGTACTGAAATATTAATATCAAGGGGTTAAAGATTGAAATCTACCTCTGAAAATTAACATCAGCATTTTAAAATCTGATGTCAACTTTTGGAAATTTGAAAAAAGGGTGACTTAATCTTTTAACGATATCAAAATTAAAAAAAAAAACTAAAATACTGAAATTCTAAACTTTGACACCAGGTTTTTAAAATTTGCCATAAAGTGTTTAGAGACTGAGAAATTTGAAAACAGATTTTAAACTCTTGACACTGGACAAAAATACCTGATAACAAATTAAAGCAAACTTGTGATACTGAATATTAAAACCCTTGATATTGATTTCCTGAAACTTGAAAACAGATTTTGGAAATGAGATATCAAAATAAAAAGTCACTTTATACTAGAATTCTCAACTTTAGAAGAACCAAATTATCAACAGGCTAATTAAAAGGGCAAGCTCTCAGTTACAGAACACACTTTGGACCCCCTGGAGGTTGTAGCACCGGAGAGAATTAAAACAAAACTGAATGCCATTATGAACAATGCGGCACATCCCCTCTTTGACACAATAACACTGAGTACTTTCCAGCAACAAATTATTCAGAAGAAGTGTGTCAAGAAACGTGACTGGGACTCCTTCATACCAACAGCAATACATCTGCATAATGCTTCACTGTGACTGTGACAGCCAACTCAGAACTTTACTTTCTTTTTAAAATTTTGTTCCTTTTTAGTCATTCTGGTGGGTGTTCAGACTATAGTGTGCATGTATATTTATTTCTTTACTTATTTACCCATATTATTTATTTACTTAAATGGTCTTCTGTTAAAAAGTCAAATTTCTCCCTGGGGACAAATGAAGTTCAGTTTATGTATACAAAATTCAAAATGTCAGTATCAAAATTGAAAATGACAATATATCCGATATCAACTTCTAAATTATGATATCCTGTCTGTATCAGATCTAAAAATGTACCATATCAGTGATTTAAATTCTGATACCTCAAAATATGATTGAATGCTAAAAGTTGGCTTCTGGAGATAATGTGGTTCAAGCCATGGGGATGTACACAGCTATAGACAGCAACAACAATAACGAAATGTCTGGGGAGGCTATACCAGAATTAGTTTTAGTGTGCAGACTCCTTTAATATTAATATTAACCTACCTAACGAATAATATTTATCACTAATTTGCTAATGACTACTGATGTGCAAGTTCACACATCATTTGCATCACAAAAAAATCATTCAAACAATGGGGCGTTGGTGCCTGGTGAATTTCAGTTGTCAGCAATTATTGTTAAAATCTTTGACATCATCATCATCATGATATGATAAAAGTAGAACGAAATACATTTAAGCATTAAGAAAACCAATAGCCTCACAACCATCCACTGTCCAAGAAAATATATTGGCTATGAAGTTCCTAAACTGAAACAACAGCTCTTCAAGTTTATAATCAAACTTTTTGTGAAATAAACAATGCCTAGCCACAATAACAAAACAGAACATTCAGAATACACAAACCGCACAACTCAAGCACAGAACTCGGAGACTGTCTAGCAGCATGATCTGCTTTCTTTTTTCAAATTACTGTGGCTACCTTTAATGGGATTTAACTTTTTGTATCTTTTCACTGCTTGTTCTGCATACAGTGAACCTTTACTGGTAAAAGCTTGAACTAGAAGTGCAAAAGTGGAATCTTCTTATATAATACGCTACCATGGCTGTTTGTCTGTCCAGGATTTTAAATCACCTGTAGCTTGCAAACTGTTTCACCTGTTGACCTGAAATTTGGTACACATATACTATGTGACCTCTACTGTCCACTTTTGGGGTGATGATTTTTATTACTCTTTTTATTTTATTATAGAATTAACTCTCGGCAGTGGCCACCAGGGCAGCTGTGTGGTGCATGCGTATGGGTGCCATTCTCATCCCTACCATCTTCATCATCACTTCCCCTACCTCTTCATATCTTAAATCATTCTTGAGGCAGATTGAACACTTAAGTGCCAGCTTAAGTGAAAAATTAAGAAAAACGTACTAAGTAACTGCAACACAAACACTGACTTATTCAGTTTTAATGCGAAAAGATGCCGACGAAAAAAGAGAAGAAGCGGACCGCTAGGGTGGAGAAAAGAAGAACTGCTCAGCAAGCAGCAAGCGCATCAACCTCTAAGCAAACGAATAGTAAATGGACAGAGAAAGAGGATGAAAACCAGGAATGCTCAAGTCAAGTGGATTCATTGCACATTATCGTGCAGTACGCTGTTACTGTATATATATAAAGAAGTCAGTCTTCATTGTAAGGCTGAGAATGAGAAGAACTAGCCTTCAAGTCCACTCCCTAAGCTGGAATGTTCAGGTTGCACATGTGCTCACATACCCAAGAGTTAAGTGGGCACACTGCAGGGCCTATAGAGATAGCCTTATGAGCTGGAAATAGGCTTGTAGCACACAACAAGGAGAGAATTTATATTTATATAAAAAAAAAAAAAACAATATTTTTCTAGAAATTACATTAAACATAAGAGGGAAAACTGGAAAAGCAATTGCTTAAGAGAAAGTGGAGGGTTGTTATAAACATTCTAAGAGAAAATAAAATTACTGTGGGAATGTCATTACTTATTTTTGAACATTATCTGGTTGGGCTGAGCCTCACTAGTCCTTAAAGCTGACGTCTCACTGGAAAGCTGTATACACTTATACATACTGTACATTTTAATGTACACATCTCTCGGCATAACCTACTGCTAGTGCTCATGTTTTAATCCCGTCATTTGGCCTGCATACTGTATATTACAGTAAGCCTGGGCCAGCAATGTCACACAGTCGTTGCGTGGAGTTTACACATTCTGTCCATGTCTGTTCAATTTTTTCCGGGTATTTCAATTTTTCTGCCACCATCCCAGCAATGTACAGGACAGGTTAATTCACCCTTCTAAATTGGCTCCATTTGTTTAAGAGTGGGTTTCTGCCATATTCCAGATGCCACCAGGACTGTTGCACATATGGCCCTGAATTTAATTTATGTTTGTCATTTTATCAGTTCCTACAACAGAAAAGGCTTTACTTTGTTCAGTTGTTACAATTGTAGTATTAGAATGGGTGGAGTAGCAGTTCCTTATGTTTTTGTGTTAGCTTTGGGACTTTGTTTTGTATATTGGTCTGTTGACTGTGGTGGTGATCTCTAAAGGCAGTTTTCAACCCTTAGTGGGTCAAATGACAAGGTCAGATAAATGGCATCACTGTCCATTACACTACCAAACATCAATCCTGAAACAACATTTTACAGAACTGATATTTTAAACAAAACTGGATTTATATTAAAATGCTTCAGGACATCTGAATCAACCGAAATTGCAATGAGGAATCACACTGACTGTTAAGGTGCATGTGACACAGAAAAACTGTAATTGTACAAGAACATTTAGAGGATCTGTGTCAAACTGGCAAATGTCAACAGTGCTTATGGATACAAATGACTGAAACTCTTAACATTTCACTTATACATACAGTATTGTGGTTTCTCTTTATTATAAATTTGTTGCTAGTTTTCCTGGACTATTTTTGGAATGCCGTATACACCATTATAGAATTATTTTGGGTTGCAGAATCTGTTCCAACCATGATTTTTTAGCTCAGTTTCTATTTTAACATTGTCATTAATAATAATAATAATTGTCTGCATTTTCTCCCAATACCATCTTGTTTTTCATATGCACTGCCATTTTGATTATTACTATAGTCTTCACAATGTTGTCATGCAACGTCACATGGAGATGCACGGCCCTGACATCATAATGGTAGTTGTCATCTGAAACTGCAGGTAAATCAAAGAAATTCTCTGTGCTATTGTGGTTAGAGATAGGGAAGTTTTTTTTTCTTCAAGGTTAAGAGCTTCTAATTTCTGGCTTTATACTTTGATTTCTGGATAGTAATTTTGTTTTGATAAAAGATTGGATGGACTTCATTTATTCATCCATTTTTTAAAATCATCTTATCCAGTTCAGCATCAAGTTACAGCAACTTAGAGTTATCAATCCTTCTATCCTAATCATCGTTGGGGTGTGAAAGAAAAACTGACACAGACCCAGGAAGAGCAGCCTAATTTAAAAGAGACAATGACTGAGATAGCTTCAGTCACATGCAGTCAGTAACTACCAGAAAAAACTATTTATTTTACAGTATATGTACAAGGGGTGTTCAATTATAAACAGGAATTTTCATGCTGTTTTCTTATAAAGAGTGCAAGGTAGACATGACTCCTTGGACAAACACATGCAGTTGTCATTACTAGTGCTAGCTGCTCTTTCTCCCCTTCCTGTCAGTTGTAATCAACGTGTCGGAGAAGGAGGTACACAGTAATGTTGTGCACCTAATTATTATTAAATGTTTGAGAAATTAAGGAGTTATTCCATCTCAGATTTATTTGAGACTTAAAAATCAGTTAGGGGATGAGTGTCTCCCTCAGTCGAGAGTGTATGATGGTGCAAGTCATTCAGAGAGGGACTATCATCTGTTCAGTCCACTTAAAGAATTTTTAGGAGGGAAGAAATTCAAGTCGAATGAGGAGGTTATTGACGCTCTGCAAGAATGGGACAACATGCAGTCAAAAGACTTCAACTCTTCTGGGATTAAGAAGCTACCTGAGTGCTGGAACAAATGTATTGTAGTGGCAGGAGACTATATAGAAAAATAGTGTGTGAGTCGTTTCATTGTATTCGATAAATAAATTATACTTGAACTCCCCTTGTATATTCTGTGTATATACGTGAATACATATACACACACGTACTGTATAGATGTATACAAAATGCGTGCCCTGAGAATGTGAAAGACTATATGTATTATTATAATTACTATTATTAAAGTGACTTAGAAAGAATCAACAATTTTCAAAAACATGTTACTCAGTAATTATGCATCATATAAACATGTAGTCTGAAATGATTTGTAAGTGATCTCCCTTAACTTTTTTTAAAACCTTACACATGCTAAATATGTGTCCCTTGTGACACATGGTTCATATCAACCCTGTAATCTAATTAATTCCAGACCCTTTAATACACACTGTACAGGTGTTTCCTCAAGCTCCAAAATCTAAAAAAGGGTGGCTACAATTTCGAGCATAGTACTTGTTATTATGATACCTGGTTGATGAGATGAGTAATATATTTGGATATATACATACATTTATACATACTGTGGTGGATGGCCGGGACCCTTGCCCACCCAGGACGCCTCTTCTTTGTATGGCCCGGAGGAACAAATATGGACAGAACAGTACCTCCCCTGGGATGCTAGAGAGAAGCCCCCATGCGTAGCAGTGGTGCCTCGGATTCCAGCAGGACTCCATGGGAGATGGAGTTCTCTACAACCCTGTTGGGATTCAGGGGTGCCGCCAGGGGGCACTGCAGTGGTTCCTGAGCCCATGTGGGCAGTTCTTCCGCCACACCTGGAAGTGCAGCCAGAAATGGAGCCAGCAGCCACCACTCCGGGAGCCAGAGTCGGGAGGAGGGAGACAAAGTTTGCCAGAGAGGAATGGAGGAGAAAAGAAGAAAAAGTATTACATGTGTTTGGTGCTTATTGGGACTGTGTTGTGCCTGTGGGATCGGGGAAGGCATTACCCACAGGCAGACGAAAAGAAAAATAAAACATTTATTTGTTTTATAAGTGTGCCTCCCTTGTCTGTCTGTGTCGGGTTGGGTGGCTGGCACACCCCCTAGTTGGCTTGTTACAATACATACATACATACATACATAAGATTTAGATTTGTATAACAGTGAGGATAAAGAGAAGCAGGACACACCAAACATCACAGAAAAAATTAAAGAGGTCCTGAGCAATTTCAACTCATAATTGTTGTTTATGCTTTGTAACATGCACAGATTGAGAAAACATATCAAGTAAACCAGACTAAGGTCCTTTTTAACTGCAACATATTTTAATTTCACTGTGACATTTCCAACCAAATGATATAATGCATATGGTATTTCTCGACTATATTGAAATTATATTTAAACTTAAAGTAGGTGTCACGCACTGGCATCACTTATAGAGTTATGTAAGCAATTAGTGAATGAATGTACGAGTACAGTCAGCTTCAGTTTCCAACAGACACCAGTGTTGCATTAATGGTGGGGCGAGACTTACTTTTTCAGTTTGTCAACGTATGAAATGTCAGCATGCCAATCTCTTTGTATTTCAATCTTTAGATGTATAAAGTGGCCTATTCACATAACGACAGGCCCCATTTTGAAACCAAGACAAAAGATAGGCCTGCATAGTTTGACAGGGTGTCACCTGCACACAAGTTTGCTTAAATTATAATCATTCAGTTTATGCATTTGACTGTGTGAAAGTTGTTTTTTCACTGTCTCACATTCATTAAGTAATAAGAATGAGATAAATCTTTTGGCTATAAGCAGCTTATTCTTCATTTAGAGAAAGTCAAAATTAAACTCAACATATAATCATCTTTTAGGAAACAAACATCTTTGGGGCAAGAACACTTTATGTTCAAATTAAGAATTAGAGAGCCTGAAAGTCAGGCAAATATAGATTCATCTGCTTTGGCAAAGTCCAATTAATGCAAGGTATCCAAGCACAAACTGCATATTCAGTTCAGTTAATTCACACGTATGTATGAGCAGCACACAGGATGCTTACACATAGTTAAAATAAGTTCAAAACTTTACAATATTGACATTTTAACATTCTATTCATATTACGGTAAACTTTAAAGTAGAAATGCTCAAATATAAATAATGTTATGAATTTCTTTTAATACACTGTAAGACTTAAGGCCAGTTGGCAGGAGAGGAGAAAGGAGAGAATAATAAAGACCTCGATTTGACAGCTGTTCTGAAAGAAATAGACCTCTTAGGGGTCCATGGACCTTTATAACAGCCCAAGATGTAGGTTTGCAGACCAACTGGATATTCCCTTCCTTCAGGACATACTACAATATCATACTCTTATGCTGAAATAGACAGCTGTGTAGTAAAGTATTCCAAGTACTCTGAGGTCTCTGACAGATTTCTTCAGTAGAGACACTTGGCAAAGTGGCAGTGCTTAACAGAATGCCGAAAGGAGAAACTAAAACAAGACCATCTTTAAAATGGGAAAATTATAAACAAATACAGATTTGATATATGAAAACCTCAAAAGCTTCTTTAAGGTTATCCTATAAAGTAGGCAGTCTTCCACTGGTATTGAAATGTTAACACCACAGGGGCTTCCCTTATAAAACAGTTTTGGGGATCTAAAGGCTGAACAGTTTTATTATCCTTGTACGTTCTGGATGCCCAAAATCTTGTGATTATAATGTACAATCGAGGAAATTAAGTAAAAGGGAACCAAATCTGTTTAAAGCTTTTAATGTTGAAACCCTCCACCCTCACCTAGAACAGAGCGCAAATTAATAATAAAATGAGAAAAAAGAGACACTATATTACATAACCTTATATAAATTAAAACAACAGGATTTAGCAGTGACTCAAGCAGGAGCTCAGCAAAGTTAAAGTAACTTTTATAAAATCTTGCCAAAATTTAAAGAAACTCTGCACAGTTCCATATAAAGAAAAACTGATATTTGTTTCTAGTTTAACCTCATATAAAGTATCATATTCCCACTGAGTTAAGGAGGGTTCCATTAAGATTTTTCCAATTGAGAAGAATTAGCTGGCATGCTAACAATGTAGTGTAGGAAATTATATAAACCAGTCTAGAATAACTCTAATTCTGCTGTAAGATGATTTGCAATAATAGAATGTATTATTTGAAAGAAAATATTTTCTCATAATAATTTTGGACAGTCCTAAAACATATGCCCTAGTGAGGCTGGAGCTTCCAGGTATCTTTCACAATTGAAGTCTAATCCCTGATAAATTTAAAACAGTTTTAATTTGGAAAGGTGTGTGCAGAGACCAATTTTAAGATGGATTACAGTGTGTTTTGCACAAATTGAAGAATAGTAAATTATGTGAATGACTAACTTCCACTCGTTGCCTGAGATATTGATAGAGAGGTCTGTTGCCCAGGATTGATAAAGGTGGTTTAGTGGTGAGCTCTGTGACAATATTTGATACAGTCTGGAAATGCTGCCAATATTATTCTCCATACTAGTTAAAACATTTTCAAGTATGAGCGCTGAAAGTGAAATGAGGAAGTTAGGCAAATTATTTTTAAAGTCCTTAAACTGTAAAGAGAAAACTCTCCATTGAAGGAAATCTAAATTTACAAGAAAGCTGATCAAAAGGTGCAAACATCCTATCAACATCAAGATCTCTGAAAGTTAAGATGCCTGGTGTCTTCCAAAATGTAAATGCTGTTCATTTGAGAGAGGGCTTGAATGCAAAATTATTCTGTAATAGAGCAACAGACCACTGGGTTTCTACCTTAAAGTGTTTTCAACATTGGTTACATACCATAAGTTGAGTGAGTGAAGAACATTTTGATTACTAAGGATCTGCACTGGTATCCCGAAGGTTGCCGGTTCGAATCCCCGTCACTGCCGAAAGAGACCCTACTCTGCTGGGCCCTTGAGCAAGACCCTTAACCTGTAATTGCTCCAGGGGCGCTGTACAATGGCTGACCCTGCGCTCTGACCCCAAGGGGTATGCGAAAACTAACAAATTCCTAATACAAGAAATTGTATAAGGCGAAATAAAGAACAAAAAAAAAAAAAAATATAGGGGAAAAATAAAAATGACCAAAGCACTAAGCATAACACAGAGTGAGGAGTTCTTATAAGATTTTCTTTCCAGATACAACTAGGCCAGTGCATATTCAGCGCTGTCTTCCCCTTTCCATTACCTCATATTACGAATAGTTGCAACCCAGCAGTATAGTTAAGTCAGGCAGCCACCTTCTGCTATTGATCTTTGCAATATTGATTTTTTTAATAAATAGCATTTTCCTCCTACAGAAAAAAGATACTAGAAACAAGCTATTAAAAATATATTAATAAATATAAGACGACTCTAAAATACAAATACAGTTTTACTTATATTAGTGTTGCCTAGTAAAGAGTTGACCATCTATCTGCATCTTGTCTGGTGCTTTCTATCAAACTGACAAAATTTAGTTAAAAAAGATCTTTACATTTCTTTGTTATTGTACTGGACAAAGCAAGCTTAGATCTTATAGTGTGATTTATGATTACATATTTCAAATTATTTCAATGTTAGATGGGATTGTTTGTAGTTCTGATTGAATAGACTTTTTAAATCTTGAAATTTATGTTTGAATGTTTTTTTATTTAACTTACACTGTAATGTATTTATCTGTAACAAATTTAGATTAATATTAAAGAAGAAAAAAGGGGCTGGTAGGGGAAGGAAAAAAATGTTAAAACTACACATTGGCCTTTAGCTGATTCCAACATACGTAAGAACTCTGTGTTGGTACTTCAAAGAGCTGGAGCATTTCAAATTAACTGAAGGCCACACACCCAATGGTGCAAATACCCCATAAATAAGTTTTAAACAAAGATGTGAATTAAATGTGCGCATAATAAGAAAACATTAATTTTCCTATATTTCTTGGCTGAAAAAAGAAAAACATTTTTGACAGGGCAGTGACTTGAGGGTTATAAAAAGATTTGTGTCAATAAAGGCTACTGCATGTCACATTCCATGACTTTTCCAGCAATTTTCAATCATAGGCTACATAGATACAGTCTTAGCCAGTTGGCAGCGCAGTCCTGTGAAGCCGGTCATGTAATGTGTCATGCCTAGCAACTCACTCCAACGAGTCTGTGACTCCCACTGATAAAGTCAAACAGATTTTTTTTTGTCTTTATTTGTAGGGGTGGGCTCTGTGTGCATGAGAGTTGATAGCCAATGAATGCTTATCGGAATGTGTAGCTGTGTTTTCCCTAAATTACCAAAGTTAAGCAGCTCTAGCATAAAAAATGGGATTCAACAAAAGCCTGACATGCTGAAATGATTCCACAGACAAAATAGATAGATAGATAGATAGATAGACAGACAGACAGACAGACAGACAGACAGACAGACAGACAGACAGACAGACAGACAGACAGACAGACAGATAGATAGATAGATAGATAGATAGATAGATAGATAGATAGATAGATAGATAGATAGATAGATAGATAGATACTTTATTAATCCCAGGGGGAAATTCACATATTCCAGCAGCAAAAATATTAAATTAAAGAGTAATAAAAAATGCAGATAAAAAAACAGACAATAACTTGAATAATGTTCAACGTTTACCCCCTCTGGTGGAATTGAAGAGTCGCATAGTTTGGGGGAGGAATGATCTTCTCAGTCTGTCAGTGGAGCAGGACAGTGACAGCAGTCTGTCACTGAAACTGCTCCTCTGTCTGGAGATGACACTGTTTAATGGATGTAGTGGATTCTCCATAATTGATAGGAGCCTGCTGAGTGCCCGTTGCTTTGCCACGGATGTCAGACCGTCCAGCTCTATGCCAACAATAGAGCCTGCCTTCCTCACCAGTTTGTCCAGGCGTGAGGCATCCTTCTTCTTAAATATCTTCATTTTTAAAAGTTTTAGTTAAAATTCAAAGTAAAACAGTTCACACACAAAAAAAAAAGAAAATTGAAATAGCAAAAAAAAAAAAGAAAAGTTCTTGTTAAGAAAAGTTCTGTTCAAAGCTTAAATCTTGTTACATTTCAAATTGTTACAAATCACTTCCAAATGTTTCTGAACCATTTCAAAACGGTCAGAAAACTGTATGCCTACCCCATTTCTAAGCTGAAAATGGGTCTTTTAAGTCCCTGTGTACTGGGACCTGTTCTAAACAACAACTGACACAATTAAAACACTGCATCTCAGTTATAGCAAGAAAGTTTTCTCTCTTACTAAATTATAGGGGGAAAAGACTATACCATTGTCTATGAAAGAAAATTATATTCTATTGAAATTAAGCAAACACTAATATATTCGTCATTGTTGTTATTGTTTACATCCCTCCTCGGGCAGACGTGGAGTCAGCGAGTGACATCATCCATTCTGCTGTTGCTAAGTTACAAACGCAGCACCCTGAGGCGCTTGTGCTAATCGCTGGAGACTTTAGCCATGTGACGTTGGACAAAACATTACCTGCCTTCTCCCAGTATGTGGACTGTAATACCCGGGGAAATAAGACTATTGATTTACTGTATGCAAACGTTAAAGACGCATACAGCACCACCCCACTGCCTGCGCTTGGGAAAGCAGATCATAACCTGGTTCTGCTTCAGCCTCACTACAAACCAAGAGTGACGGTCCTACCTACAATCACACGATCATTCAGGAAGTGGACCCTGGAGGCAGTGAAGGCTCTGAGAGAATGTTTTGGAACTACAGACTGGGATATCCTGCAGGGATCACATAGTGAGAACATTGAGGAGGTTGTTGACTGCACTACTGACTACATCAACTTCTGTATGGACATTGTAGTTCCAGTAAGAACTGTACGCTGCTATGCTAACAACAAGCCATGGATTACAAGTGACATCAAGGGCCTTTTGAACCAGAAGAAAAGGGCTTTTAAAGGCGGTGATCAGCATGAGCTCAAGCGCTTGCAGAAGGAACTCATAGTCCAGCTCAGGGAGGCGAAGGAGCAGGAGAAAGCTGGAGCAGAAGTTGCAGAATAACAGCGTGAAGGAAGTGTGGGATGGGATGAAGATCATCATTGGCTGCAGCTCGAAGCGGGGTACCACCATCGAGAGAGATGTGAAGAGAGCAAACCAGATGAACAACTTCTTTAACATGTTTGACCACCCTAACCCACTCTCACTCTCACCTCGGAGAACTGCACCCTCCACACATCCTTCTGCTGATACCAGCATAGGAGAGACATCCCCACCCATAATTACAACAGCGCAGGTGAGCAGAGAGCTGAGGAGACTTCGTGCCAGCAAAGCAGCGGGTCCAGATGGAGTATCACCACGACTGCTGAAGGTCTGTGCATCGGAGCTGGGGGGTCCTCTACAGCGCATCTTCAACCTGAGCCTGGAACAAGGGAGAGTCCCGAGGCTTTGGAAAACATCTTGCATCACCCCAGTCCCAAAGGTATCACGTCCTAGTGAGCTGAATGACTTCCGGCCTGTTGCTCTGACATCACATGTGATGAAGACCACGGAGAGGCTGCTGCTTCACCACCTGAGGCCACAGGTTCAACACGCCCTCGACCCTCTGCAGTTTGCATATCAGGAGAAGGTGGGAGCGGAGGATGCCATCATATATATGCTACATCGATCCCTCTCCCACTTGGACAGAGGCAGTGGTGCTGTAAGAATTATGTTTCGACACTTCTCTAGCGCCTTCAACACAATCCAACCTCTGCTCCTTAGGGACAAGCTGACAGAGATGGAAGTAGATTCATACCTGGTGGCATGGATCGTGGACTATCTTAAAGACAGACCTCAGTATGTGCATCTTGGGAACTGCACATCTGACATTGTGGTCAGCAAAACAGGAGCGCCACAAGGGACTGTACTTTCTCCGGTCCTGTTCAGCCTATATACATCGGACTTCCAATACAACTCGGAGTTCTGCCATGTACAAAAGTTTGCTGATGACACTGCTATCGTGGGCTGCATCAGGAGTGGGCAGGAGGAGGAGGAGTATAGGGACCTAATCAATGACTTTGTTAAATGGTGTGACTCAAACCACCTACACCTGAACACCAGCAAAACCAAGGAGCTGGTGGTGGATTTTAGGAGGCCCAGACCCCTCATGGACCCCGTGATAATCAGAGGTGACTGTGTGCAGATGGTACAGACCTATAAATATCTGGGAGTGCAGCTGGATGATAAATTAGACTGGACTGCCAATACTGATGCTCTGTGTAAGAAAGGACAGAGCCGGTTATACTTCCTTAGAAGGCTGGCGTCCTTCAACATCTGCAATAAGATGCTGCAGATGTTCTATCAGACGGTTGTGGCGAGCACCCTCTTCTACGCGGTGGTGTGCTGGGGAGGCAGCATTAAGAAGAAAGACGCCTCATGCCTGGACAATCTGGTGAGGAAGGCAGGCTCTATTGTTGGCATGGAGCTGGACAGTTTGACATCCGTGGCAGAGTGATGGGCACTGAGCAGGCTCCTGTCAATCATGGAGAATCCACTGCATCCACTAAATAGTATCATCTCCAGACAGAAGAGCAGCTTCAGCGACAGACTACTGTCAATGTCCTGCTCCACTGACAGACTGAGGAGATCATTCCTCCCCCAAACTATGCGACTCTTCAATTCCACCCGGGGGGGTAAACATTAACATTATACAAAGTTATTGTGTGTTTTTTCACCTGTATTATTATCAATCTTTAATTTAATATTGTTTTTTGTATCAGTAAGGTGCTGCTGGAGTATGTGAATTTCTCCTTGGGATTAATAAAGTATCTATCTATCTATCTAATATGAGTTTAACTCAAAGCTTAAACTTTCTAAGATTGGCTGTTACAGGAAGTACAATGTATTTACTGCAGCGATGAGGAATAAGGGGTTTTGGACCACAAAAACAGAAGACAACCTCGTCTGTGTAATATCTTTGTTTTATGTATTGAATGGAAATATGAAAATAAATAAATTAAATAAAAAGGGCAGCATTTGCATCTGAATTCTGCATAGCCGTTAACCCTTCATACAATGCCAGCTGTATCAGGCAGCAAACATTTTGCTGTCAGAAAAAAGGATGAGAACAATTGTGCAGAAAGTAAATGTGACACAAGTCGTGTAATAGGACTTTGGCTTAATTCTGGACAAATTGCATGCTGATAGAGCAAACTGTTTAGGTTCTCTCATTTTAAAAGAGAATCTTATGTTGTTGTTATGCAGTATTCCCAACAATTACTATAGTTTGTTTTTTCATATATTTAAAGACAAGTGGTTATATTTACAAGAAAGTATACCTGTTAATGTACACTGTGCTTTTTAGACAGAGATCCTATAAATGATCTCTTACTACATGTAAGAAAATCATGGATTTGATTTTAAAATGAGTACAACAAAAATATATAACCCTGCTGAAATGAACTTTCAAAGCTATTTATTTTTGGAATTTTTAAACTGTAGATTTAGCCTGTTTGAGAAATATATTGATTAGGACACTTGCCAGATTTCTGTAAAATATGACTAACTTTGCATATTCATAAAAAAATAAATGTTTTAATAAAGTCATTTAGTTAAACAAGACTCATCATTTTCCATTCATCTAACATTAGCAGAATACCAGACTGTGTCCAATATTCTTGTTGAACTCATTTAAAAGCATGAACTGGCATGGCCCCTCTTAATCTTGCTTTATTTAAGTATTCCCTTATAGTTCATACACTGGAGTGCAGGAATTAATCTAGCAGCTGTGTTACATTCTTCTTGTAATTTTGATACTACAACTTTGCCCAGTCTTTCAAATGAAATAATACTCAATGAATAGTTGAAAGTTAAAGCTGAGTCAGGCAAGAGTACCCTTTTGTCAGAACTTTTATTTGCAAAAAAGATAAGAAAATACCATAAACACAAGATATAAATATTTCAGGGTGGGTCTGTAAAAAATCCAGACATGGATGCTAAATTCCAACATAGACCGCATTCAGCTTACAATTACATATAAGAAAAGTGTTTAGTGAGGCATCAAAATCAAAACTAAATACATAAAAATGGGAGCATATACTATGGGGCCAAAAGAAGGAAAAACTTGATTTACAAATGCAAAAGAGGAAAAAGGTTGTCAGATCACTGCCAAATAATAAGGAAAAATAGATTATTATAAGCAGGAAAAACAAAATTTTTGGTAATAAAATACTGCTGATATTATTACACTGCATACATTTATTACTACCCAAGATGATAATAAACATAGTAACATGCTTGTGTCTAAGTGTATAAAGGTGGCCAGAGAAGTTACAATACAAGGAAAGAAAACAAAGAAATTACCATTACAAATAAGAGAAAGTGGCTAGTATGTTGAGACACTTAACAAATTTCATTGTCGAGTGAAGCAAAACTGCTAAAGGCACCAACATTTGCCCTACTTTAACCAAATATAGTTAACTTGAAAAATAAGGACCTGTAAATGTTTTAAATCTAATATTAGACCATCTTGAGCCACCAAAAATGTTATATGTTCCATGTCATCAGTTCTACAAATTTTTATAACTATACTGAAGGAATCCAACCATTGGGTATATTAATTGTTACAGACAATGCTAAAGGCACGGCTCCTGCACCTCTAATGTTGTTTACATCATTGTAATACTCTTCACAGTATTCACTGGCCTCTCAGGTCCTGCAGATGGGACAAACATTTCTATGCATAATCAGTGTGATCACTCACAATTGCTTTGAATTTTGCCTTGTCCTTCTTGAAATATTGGTAGTATGAACTGAACATGGGCCACCAAATCAGAAAGTATTTTCTCAGACCACTGTGCCAAAATGGAGAACTCCTTAGGGATAGCAGCCAAAGAGACTTCTGACTTTATAAGAAGGGAGGTCATGGGTAGCTGCAAATTGTTTTAGCCAATTGAACATCTCACGTCAATGCACTGACAACAAGATTAAGGCGTTTGCACTACTGACCTCAGTTTCCCCTATCATATCACCTACTGCTCCTTGTGGAACATCTACAAGTTGAGCAGTCTCATTACATGGGATTGTAAAAAATCTGCTTCAAGAATAAGAAATGTCAATGAGATTTCTTCTGTGAGCCACGGGTCTACACAGAATTTTTTTACAGATGGTAGGATGTCAATTGATTAATGCTTTCAATGATCAAAACTCTGGAGATGTACTGATACAGTAAGGTCCATAAAAATTTGGACAGAGACATCTTTTTTCTAATTTTGGTTCTGTACATTACCACAATGAATTTTAAATGAAACAACTCAGATGCAGTTGAAGTGCAGACTTTCAGGTTTAATTCAGTGGGGTGAACAAAATGATTGCATAAAAATGTGAGGCAACTAAAGTATTTTTTTAATACAATCCCTTTATTTCAGGGGCTCAAAAGTAATTGGACAATTGACTCAAAGGCTATTTCATGGGCAGGTGTGGGCAAGTCCGTCATTATGTCATTATCAATTAAGCAAATAAAAGGCCTGGAGCTGATTTGAGGTGTGGTACTTGCATGTGGAAGATTTTGCTGTGAACAGACAACATGCGATCAAAGGAGCTCTCCATGCAGGTGAAAGAAGCCATCCTTAAGCTGCGAAAACAGAAAAAACCCATCCAAGAAATTGTTACAATATTACGAGCGGCAAAATCTACAGTTTGGTACATCCTGAGAAAGAAAGCAAGCACTGGTGAACTCAGAAACACAAAAAGACCTGGGGCCTCATGTATAAACGGTGCATACGCACAGAAATGTTGCGTACGAACGTTTCCACGCTCAAATCGCGATGTATAAAACCTAAACTTGGCGTAAAGCCACGCACATTTCCACGGTACCTCATGTCCTGGCGTTCGCAATTTCTCTGCTCGGTTTTGCAGACTGGCAGCACACAGCGTCAAAGCAGTGCTACTGTTCCTGTGTGGTCACCCTTTCTTTCTTAGCTCCACATTCCTGACGCGGCTTTATAAATACACTGAAACTAACTGCATATTGTTTATTAGTGTAATGCATCTGATTGTAATTAACCTGCAGCAATATAATGGTCCAGGGAATAGCCATAGTATTCCAAATACCATAACTGCTTTAGCGTTGTTACTCTCAATGCATCTTCTTCTTTCAGCTTCTCCCGTTAAAGGTTGCCACAGCAGATCATCTTTTTCCGTATTACTCTCACTGCACCACTCGGAGTATTTATATCACTTTATCTGAGTGGGGAATTCTCGGTATACAGCATGAAGCAGACGCTGCCTCAGCCACGGCAAAACGCTTCAGAGACTTCCCTGTACGGACTTCGCGGTTTAGAAAAAGTTTCATCCCAAGAACTATAAACGCACTCAATCAGTCCATCAAATGCTCCTTGTAGAACTGTTTGGACTTATAAGTACAATCACCTCACTGTAAACTTGGGATACATTTATAATATTGCACATCCTGCGTCACTTTATAAAGCACGTATTTACATTTGATGACGATATCATTTTTAAGATGAAATGCAGCAAAATATGTTGATTATATTATACAGATAAAACTTTAACTTCATTTAAATAATCTGTATTGTTAATAATTAAACATGTGAGGACACGGTGCCGCAGCGCTAGCTAGTTCATGGATTGTTCCTGCATTGCGTTGTATTCTTGGTCGTGCTGACGCGACACTGGAAGGATAGACGGATAGAATAATTAAACATGTACTACGAAGATATTTCAATGTTCCTTAAAAGTTTTGAAGAATCTGCGTTCTAAGCTTACAAATGGCTTCACGTCTATTACAGAGCTGATTGTGTGGCGATTGGGTATTTGGAGAAAGAAAAGTAAGGACAGGAATTGGAGGTTAGTACGTTTGAAAGAGACAGTACTCCTGCAATAAATTATTTCATCAAAGGTCGTGCATGGCGCAGCAAGCCTCTTGCGTGATACATGAACAAGCACTGTGCCACCGTGTTCCCATGTTTAATAACATGCTTTAACTCCTATCATCATGAAAAAGATATCACGTATACATCTCAGTATTTTAATTATTCAGAGAGCTGTAATATCACGAATGTAATGGATTCTGTGTCCTGTCAGAGAAAAAGAAAGCCCATTTAAGAAGCAGGTAGTGATTCACACACATAGAGCACATAGAAGATCAAATACAGAACAAAGCATTTAACGTGCTACTTTAGTTACAATGGGATTTGATAATCTAGTAAATTAAACGATTTTAAGATGAAGTTTATGATGTTCTACTTTAATGGCAAAATAAACTACGTGATTAAAGTGGAAATTTCGAGATTAAAGTTGACATTTCGTGCTTTTTTCCCACTGTGTGCCTATTTTTTTGTCTGTACCCTAATAAGCTTTCATATGACACTCAGACGGTGGGCTCCGATCTTTTGCCTATTTCGGGCACTGTGCGACTTTGTGAACTTGAGCTTTCGAGTTTCTCCGACACTCTGTCACTTGATCAACTTCATTTTGTTGCTTATATAACTGTTTAAACCAACAAATAGTACGTTTTTCCTTTGCCTCCATTTGGTATTCGCTGAAATTCTTATATTTTCCCCCGTGCTTTTCCCATTGTCTTTTCACAGAAGGCTGAGCTTAAGGGCTATTTATATTGATTTGCATATTCAAAGAGGCGTAATTCTGGGAGGAGTTGGGGCAGGACAGAAGTCGCGTACACGTGCGTTACTGTTCACGCTGATCGGAATTTATGTAGCGGAAGAACGTGAAAGTTTGTGTACGTACAGATTCCTGCATCTGGATTTTTCTGTGCGTACGCACATTCCTGCTTTTGTGCTTACGCCATGTTATAGTGTGAGTTCTACGCACTGCATTATGCATGAGGCCCCTGGACATCCACGGAAGACAACAGTGGTGGATGATCACAGAATCATTTCCATGGTGAAGAGAAACCCCTTCACAACAGTCAACCAAGTGAACAACACTCTCCAGGGGGTAGGCCTATCGATATCCAAGTCCACCATAAAGAGAAGACTGCATGAAGGTAAATACAGAGAGTGCACTGCAAGGTGCAAGCCACTCATAAGCCTTAAGAATAGAAAGGCTAGATTGGACTTTGCTAAACAACATCTAAAAAAGCCAGCACAGTTCTGGAAAAACATTCTATGGACAGATGAAACCAAGATCAACCTCTACCAGAATGATGGCAAGAAAAAAGTATGGAGAAGCCATGGAACAGCTCATTATCCAAAGCATACCACATCATCTGTAAAACACGGTGGAGGCAGTGCGATGGCTTGGGCGTGCATGGCTGCCCGTGGCACTGGGACATTAGTGTTTATTGATGATGTGACACAGGACAGAAGCAGCCGAATGAATTCTGAGGTGTTCAGAGACATACTGTCTGCTCAAATCCAGCTAAATGCAGTCAAATTAATTGGCCGGTGTTTCATGATACAGATGGACAATGACCCAAAACATACAGCCAAAGCAACCCAGTAGTTTATTAAAGCAAAGAAGTGGAAAATTCTTGAATGGCCAAGTCAGTCACCTGATCTTAACCCAATTGAGCATGCATTTCACTTGTTGAAGACTAAACTTTGGACAGAAAGGCCCACAAACAAACAGCAACTGAAAAAAACGCTGCAGCAAAGGCCTGGCAGAGCATTAAAAAGGAGGAAACCCTTTTACAGCTGTGTTTGGTGTTCTTCCAGATGGACTTGAATTGGAGAAGGACAAGCAAACGGTGATTGCATTCACTACACTCTTGGCACGCAGACTTATTTTGTTAAATTGGAAGAATCCTAATTCTCCTCTGATAAGTCAGTGGGAAACCGATGTTTTATATTATTTGAAATTGGAAAAAATCAAATTCTCAGTTAGAGGATCTGTACAAAATTTTTTCAAAATCTGGCAGGATTTAATCAATATTATTTTAGAATAAGAGAAATAACTATTACCGCATTTAACTCCCTTCTCCATCTCTTATTTACATATATATTTACTTCTCCCTTTCTTTTGTTTAATGTTGCCTTATTAAAAAGCCTTAAGCAATTTTCCTTTAGCTAAGCTCTCCTTCTCAGGGGTGGGGTTTGATTTGTCTTCAATTTTGTTGGGTTATAAATTGATCTGTTTGTATGGAATGATTACAATGAAAATTAATAAAATAAAAATATAATCTAATAAAATTCATTGTGGTAATGTACAGAACCAAAATTAGAAAAAAGTTGTCTCTGTCCAAATATTTATGGACCTAACTGTATATGTACAGAAGTATTTAAAAATACATCTGATCTACTTAAATTAAAATTGTCTGCTTTAGTATGATGTAAAAATAACTGGTTGGATTTTTAAAATGAAATGGATACATTTTTAGGATATTCCAACTCTGAATATAGGCGGCTAAGCATTGTCCTCTACTTTACACCTTCATACAAAATGGTAATAGTTTGTTGACAATTATACACAAAGCAAGAAACAAAACTAGACAGCACTTCATACGTAGGTTGGGTGTTTTTATACTGGGTAGAAAGAAATCTACCGATGGGTGTGTATTATCGTGATATTTCCCTCTGCTTAACCTTTACCTAGGGGTAAGTATACTCATCATATTCGATACCGAGTTGATCTCACTGTTACACCTTAAGATTAACACACACATACTTTACATAGCTATACGCATACACACAGAAACTCAACCGTGCCCTATGAATGACAGACACACAGCTGGTTAATCTCCAGCTCGTTAAACCACACAAGTGCCTTATGAATAACATAACTTGTCATTCTCCTAGCACTTCATGAGACTTACATACACACAGACCCCAACCACAACCGTGCCCCATGAATGACACGCATACAGCTGGTTAACCTCTGGCACTTTCAACCACACAAGTGCCTTAAGAATAACACAGCCTGTCACTCTCTCAGCACTTCAAGAGACTTACTTATTACTGGCACAAAAACATACAATGTTTTAAAGATATCTCAAACCTAAATATTACTTTTGGTCTACAAGAATACATTTAAACATACAAAGGTTCAGCACTCTTGACTATAGGAAATGTATCAGCTAAAAGTGCCTTACATTACATACTGTTCCCTACTTTGGGTAAAGCTCTCACCCTCAGCCCTTAATAAACCTCGCAGCACAGAGGTAATGGCAAATCTCCAGCTGCACCAGGTGGTCAAAGATATCTACCTTATTACTTCAATCACTCTAGACATTAAGGCAAAGCATAGAAAGTTAAAAGCAGCATGGTATTTTTTACAGGAATAATGCCACCAGTAGAACAAAGAATAATAGAAAATAGGACTGATAGTACAGTCTATATAAAGATAGTCTTTAGAAAAAGCTTAGAAAAGTTAAAGATGAAAGGATGAATGTCTCAGGCAGCTTGTGATCTAGCACTTGTAGTTATTCATGATGCTTCTCTGACGATCAGATGGAAATGGCCCCACATTGCTGTCGCTCTGTTCTCTTCCGACATCTTTGTCCCTTCTTCCTCCCTCCTATATCGCTGTTGAGACGAGGCATATTTATTATAAAATTCTACCAGGGGGTTTTGTAAGATGCGATTGTTAGATATTCTGATTGGATGGCTGTCAATATGATGAATTAATTCACTGTCCATTTTCCAAACAATAAAACTTTTTTGATGTTGCTTGAGGTATCGGCAGGTCTTCCTTTCCCAGGCTGTAAACCAATTCAGCTACTTGTTGTCCCAGTTGCCCAGGTTATAAACTAATCATTAACTTTAGGCACCAGCATGTCTTCCTTTCTTTGTTGGAACAACTGTTTTAAAAGTGAGGTACAACTGGGAAGAGGATATGCTTTGATGTGTCCTGAATTTAGTTCATCTGTTGTTGTCTTGAGCAAAATATAACAAAAATATAGAACAAATTTTTACAGATTTTGTACCCCATAACAGGGTTGCATTGTGTATATTTAAGTTTAAAACATTTACATGAGAGAAGGAAAAGGCTTCTGTTATGAAGTGCTGAGTGTTGATTTGTGAAATTGAAGTCCTCTGTGTAATATGATACAGTCTACCAAAATGTAATAGAGGCCTTTTTAATGACATAGTGAAAGGAATTAGTCAATTCCCAATTACCATCTACAGTATTTACCCATACAACTTCAAACATTACCAGTTCTTTGTCCGCATCTGCATCGCTCAACAATAATAAGGCACAGGAAAACAATGTAAATGTAAGGCACTCATTAATGCTCAAACTGCTTCTCAAATTTTCAGCTTTATGTGGTACGTGAGAAAGGCCAGGGTTTTAAGAGAGGAAATTATGAGGACCTCCAGCATAACTAAAAAAGAAACTCTGCCCTAACATACATTTTTGAGATATTTTGAATGTTTAAATGATGAATCAGTTCCCGATGGTGACGCAACACCACTGTACACATCAAACCTTTGCAGTCCACGCCTCTATCATCAAAGGCAAAGATGTCAAAATGATGTGGTATAATAGCTGTTTTAGGAAGCAATTATAGTTCTGTTTTTAAATAGAATTTGTATAAGCTGTAACACCTACAAAAAACAAATACTTCAGCTAATCATTTATAAAAGAAGTTTAACAAGATGTTATATGCCCTAGAGAAGGTGACACAGGTGCTTTGATGAAGATAAGGGACACAGTAGCATGTGAAAGGGGATATAATTATGTGGAAAGTAATGTTTTGAATACAAAAGCGAACCAGAGATATGATTATCAAATGATTTACACAATACAGAATGTACATCACAGAAAGAAAAGACGATGGGTGGGAGTACACACAGCATAATATGCTTTAAGGCAGTTAGAAATAAACTGGTGGCACAAAAAATTTGTTTGCAGTAACAATCAGGTACAGATGTTCTAACAAAAATCACAATTACCTATTGACTGAAGAGACATGGGCAGGAATAAAGTAAAAGAAGCACAGGGACATATGGATAATGATTTGGAGTCGTAGATCATTTTGAAAGTAATGTCAGAACAGAGCTAGTGATAAGAGCAGGAACAGCAGTGAGAAAGATAAAGTAACACAGAGCAGAGCCAGTGTTAGGAAATCAGCAGATCAGACATTAGACCAAATAATGAGCCCGTCCTTGAGGTAAAGCTGATGAGGCAGAAGCAAAAAGAATGAGACTACTAGACTGAAAGAGAGAATTACAAAGTGTAGGCTTCTTTCAGCATCTTGGCTTGCAATTTTCACCAAACTATGTGGGTTATGGGAATGCAAAGACTAAATACAAATTTTAAATATATTACATATGCAACATTAAGTGATCAACTATTTTTAACTAACACATTTGAATGATGAGTAGCAAAGTGGCACAATGGCTAATCTTCTAAGCTTAGCTTTGTCACTGTCTATGACAGTTTAGGTTGACTGCTCATTGTAAACTGTCTTGGTATCCCAAGTGTCAGGAGGTGCCTCAGTATGTCCTCTAATGAACGAGTTCCCTATCTGATTAAAGTGTAAAGATGTCAGCTTTGGTAAATTCAAGTCCTTTGAGTATCTTGCCGTTGTTATTCATGGAATTTCTCAGTTTCTAGTATTTTCTGTGTATAGACCTCCTACATACAATGAGTCTTTCTTTGAGGAATTCTCAGACTTGGTGTCAATTGTAATTACGAACTATGACACGTTCCTAACAGTCAGTGGCTTTAACTTTCATATTGATGATCAGTGTGACCCGAAAGTAAAAGAATTTGTGAACCTCCTGGACTCTTAATCTGAGCCAGCACATTAGTCAGCCTACACATAAAGCAGGTCATACGTTAGACTTAGTAATTACTAAAGGACTAAAAGTTGATGTGAAGCAGATCATTGATGTTTGGTCTATCAGACCATTTTCTCTTACTATTTAATACAGAAATAATGATAGAAAATATTCATGAGAAACATATTGTTAAAAAAACGCTTCTTTGATTCATCAGCAGCTTCAAAATTTTCAAACATTCTAAGCAACCAGTGCATTTGTAGTGCTTACTACAATAGCGAGGATAATGTAAATAGTAAGGTGGAAAATTTTAATATTAAGGTGAGAGCTGCTGCTGACATAGTTGCACCTGAAAAAATCTTCTAGCACTGTTATACCATGGAAGACCCAAAGAGTGTCTGATCTAAAGAGAATATGCCGGAGAACTGAGCGTAAATGGAGAAAAACTAAACTGATTTTCCACTTTGAAATATTGAAGGTTAAAATAACAGAATACAACAACACAGTCCATCTTGAGAGGCACTGCTATTTCTCTAAAATTATAAATAACAATGCTAGTAATCCCAGAGTCTTATTCTCTATGATTGATCATCTGCTAAATCCAGGTCACTCAATGGAATGCCTCCAAAAAACTTCCAGTGAAACCTGTGAGACTTTTGCTGTATTTTTTAATCAAAAAATTAATATTAGAAAAATATAGTACATCTCCCCAATACTGAACCTTTTAAACCCAGATACTCCATTTTAAACAAATTTAATTCTTTCACCAGGATAGATTTGCCTGATTTATATAAAATAATTTCTCAACTGAGACCCTCCACCTATGTCCTTGACCCAATACCAACAAGTCTTTTCAAAGAAGTATCAGGCGTGCTAATTGATAGCATTCTTGACATAGTAAACTCGTCATTAGATACGGGGTCTTCTCAGACTGTCTTAAGACTGCTGTAGTTAAACCCTTGCTCAAGAAAAATAATCTTTACTCCTCTGCTTTTGAAAATTTCAGACCTATTTCTAACCTGTCTAAACTAAAATTCTAGAGAAGGCAGTCATTATGCAGCTAAATGATCACTTGAATAAACATTCTATTGAGTTAAGTTTTAGTCGGGTTTCAGAACAAATCACAGTACAGAAACTGCACTCGTTAAAGTAGTAAATGACTTGTGGATAAATGCAGACAGAGGCTATTTATCAGTTCTCATCCTCTTAGATCTGAGTGCCGCATTCGATACCATTGATCACAATATTCTTAGAAATCGCCTTAGTCAATGGGTGGGCCTCTCTGGCAGTGTCTTAAATTGGTTTGAATCCTACCTGGCAGGTAGAAAATTCTTTGTTAGTTGTGGTAATTATACTTCATATACAGGTGCTGGTCATAAAATTAGAATATCATGACAAAGTTGATTTATTTCAGTAATTCCATTCAAAAAGTGAAACTTGTATATTCAATTCATTCATTACACACAGACTGATGTATTTCAAATGTTTATTTCTTTTAATGTTGATGATTATAACTGACAACTAATGAAAGTCCCAAATTCAGTATCTTGGAAAATTAGAATATCAATTAAGACCAATGCAAAAAAAGGATTTTTAGAAATGTTGGCCAACTGAAAGGTATGAACATGAAAAATATGAGCATGTACAGCACTCAATATTTAGTTGGGGCTCCTTTGGCCTGGATTACTGCAGCAATGCGGCGTGGCATGGAGTCGATCAGTCTGTGGCACTGCTCAGGTGTTATGAGAGCCCATGTTGCTCTGATAGTGGCCTTCAGCTCTTCTGAATTGTTGGGTCTGGCGTATTGCATCTTCCTCTTCACAATACCCCATAGATTTTCTATGGGGTTAAGGTCAGGCGAGTTTGCTGGCCAATCAAGAACAGGGATACCATGGTCCTTAAACCAGGTACTGGTAGCTTTGGCACTGTGTGCAGGTGCCAGGTCCTGTTGGAAAATGAAATCTGCATCTCCATAAAGTTCATCAGCAGCAGGAAGCATGAAGTGCTCTAAAACCTCCTGGTAGACGGCTGCGTTGACCTTGGACCTCAGAAAACACAATGGACCAACACCAGCAGATGACATGGCACCCCAAACCATCACTGACTGTGGAAACTTTACACTGGACCTCACGTAACCTGGATTCTGTGCCTCTCTTCCTCCAGACTCTGGGACCTTGATTTCCAAAGGAAATGCAAAACTTACTTTCATCAGAGAACATAACTGGACCACTCAGCAGCAGTCCAGTCCTTTTTGTCTTTAGCCCAGGCGACACGCTTCTGACGCTGTCTCTTGTTCAAGAGTGGCTTGACACAAGGAATGCGACAGCTGAAACCCATGTCTTGCATACGTCTGTGCGTGGTGGTTCTTGAAGCACTGACTCCAGCTGCAGTCCACTCTTTGTGAATCTCCCCCACATTTTTGAATGGGTTTTGTTTCACAATACTCTCCAGGGTGCGGTTATCCCTATTGCTTGTACACTTTTTTCTACCACATCTTGTCCTTCCCTTCGCCTCTCTATTAATGTGCTTGGACACAGAGCTCTGCGAACAGCCAGCCTCTTTAGCAATGACCTTTTGTGTCTTGCCCTCCTTGTGCAAGGTGTCAATGGTCGTCTTTTGGACAACTGTCAAGTCAGCAGTCTTCCCCATGATTGTGTAGCCTACAGAACTAGACTGAGAGACAATTTAAAGGCTTTTGCAGGTGTTTTGAGTTAATTAGCTGATTAGAGTGTGGCACCAGGTGTCTTCAATATTGAACCTTTTCACAATATTCTAATTTTCCGAGATACTGAATTTGGGACTTTCATTAGTTGTCAGTTATAATCCTCAACATTAAAAGAAATAAACATTTGAAATACATCAGTCTGTGTGTAATGAATGAATCTAATATACAAGTTTCACTTTTTGAATGGAATTACTGAAATAAAACAACTTTGTCATGATATTCTAATTTTATGACCAGCACCTGTATTATATATGGTGTTCCACAAGGCTCTATCCTGGGTCCCCTGCTCTTTTTGATCTATGTGCTTCAGTTAGGCCAGATTATCTCGAGGAATAACGTGAGCTACCACAGCTATGTTGACGACACACAGCTGTATTTATCAACAGCACCGGACAACCCCGACTCTCTTGATTCACTGACCCAATGTCTCAGTTGTGTTTCTAAATGGATGAGTAGTAATTTTCTCAGACTAAATAAAGAGAAAACAGAAATTTTAGTGATTGGCAAAAATGGATATAATGAAGTTCTTAGAAATAAACTTGGTGCATTAGGATTAAAAGTCAAGACAGAGGTAAAGAATTTAGGGGTAACTATTGACTCTGACCTGAATTTTAAATCACATATTAATTAGATTACTAGGACAGCATTTTTTCACTTAAGAAATATAGCAAACGTTAGACCTCTTATAACATTGCTAGATGCTGAGAAATTAGTTCACGCTTTTGTTTTAAGTCGACTAGATTACTGTAACGCACTCCTCTCCGGACTACCCAAAAAAGACATCAATTGATTGCAACTAGTGCAGAATGCAACTGCTAGAATCCTAACTAGGAAAAGAAAATCCGAGCACATCACCCTAGTTTTGATGTCACTACATTGGTTACCTGTGTCATTTAGAATTGATTTTAAAATACTGCTTATGGTTTATAAAGCCTTAAATAATCTCACTCCATCTTATATTTCAGAATGTCTTACACCTTACACTCCCAATCGTAACCTTAGATCTTCAAATGAGTGTCTGCTTAGAATTCCAAGAGCTAAACTTAAAAGAAGTGGTGAGGTGGCCTTCTGCTGTTATGCACCTAAAATCTGGAAAAGCTTGCCAATAGGAATTCGCCAGGCTGATACGGTGGAGCACTTTAACTCTTTCAAGGCTGATGTCGACTTTTGTCAAAAGGAGGAGTTAACGATGATAATCAACTGTAAACTGTGACAAAACCAACCATTATGTTAGACTCTTGTTGGTAGAAGGAAAGTTAGATTCATTGATTTGACTGAGATTCCCTGTGCTCATGTGAGTAGCAAGGCACACACAATGGCAAAAATGGCACTGACATCTGGCGAGAGATCAAAGCGAATCCGAAAAGCAAAATACTCCGTGGACAATGTCTTGCCTATTATCTCTGAACTGGACTATGACTTGTTGGACTCAGATTTTGATACAAGTGATCAAAAACGAATGTGAAGTTTCAGCTTCAGCTGATCGGTCCCCAGCTAGTCATGGTACTGATAATGTTCGCCAGGGAGGACTGACACTTAACAATGATAAGAGGTAGAATCCAGATTGTAATGCAACTGCAACTGTGAACTGCTGTCCCAGCCACGTGAAGACAGCCTGGCAACAAGCCTGCCGCTCATTCTTGGCAAACAGGCAGCCACAGCATGCAGCAACGGACGTTTTATGTTGATTTCTGTGTGAAAGCATCATTTTTTGGAAAAAATATTCAGCCCTCAAAGAGTTAAAAAAAACTGCTAAAACACATTACTTTAACATGGCTTTCTCATAGCTTCATTTTAGTTTAATCCTGATGCTCTGTATATTCAATTAATTATTATTTATGATGGCTTCAAAATCCGTACTAACCCCTACTTTCTCTTCTGTTCTTTATCTGGTTTTCTGTGGTGGCCACCTGTGCCACCACCACCTGACCAAAGCACCGTGATGTCCCTACATTGATGGATTAAAGGCCAGAAGTCCACATGACCATCATCATCAAGTCCTTCCATGAGAACCCTGAATACAATGAGGACTGATTGAGGTCATTGATGTTAGGTAGAATGCCTACCTAATGGGCTGAGTGGTCTCGTGGCCTTGGAACCCCTGCAGATTTTATTTTTTTCTCCAGCCAGCTGGAGTTTTTTTTTTTGTGTTGTTTTTTCTGTCCTCCCTGGCCATCAGACCTTACTTTTATTCTTTGTTAATTAGTGTTCCCTTATTTTAATACTTATTTATTTTGTCTTTTTTCTCTTTCTCTATCATGTAAAGCACTTTGAGCTACATTGCTGGTATGAAAATGTGCTATATAAATAAATGTTGTTGTAGTTGTTATCCTGGGCAGGTTCCTGCCTTACACATAATGTTTCCTGCAGTCTTGAGTGCGTTTAATAAATGAATGGAATTGTGAATTATACCAAACAGATTCAACGATAACCACCATTCTCTTTAAAGAAAAGCCCTACAATTGATTTTGCACCAGAAATGAAAATCTACTTTGCAAAATGCTTTGATTTTTACACCACAAGGAATACATATATTACTTCAGGAAAAAAAAAAACAAACAATGTTAGTCTCAAGAAGAATCAATATTAGTCAATAAAAGACCATTTATTTACTTATGAATTTCAATAAAATGGTTTTAAAACAAATAAAATATAAACTTGTACATTATAAATCAAACCCAACCCATGAAACTGAGCCGTAAATTGCTTCAAACAGCCCAATAATGACACAAAGTTAAAGTTTGCCATCTTGCACATACTTGCATCATCATAAAAACCTGACCAGCAGGATGCAATATAAAATTCCCTTGATATTAAGGATTAAAACAATGTGATCATCAAGTCTCTGAAATACTGAAAAAGTACTTAACAGTGGCACAAAAATTAGTTGTTTTTTTTCTTATTACACACAATACAAAATGTAAAAATATTTAGGATATGTGTAAAAAGAAAAGATTATATTTAAATAATCACATGGAGTTCACACACTAATCACATAATAATAAAGCCTATTACTGTGCAGCCTGCTGCTTCCAGGCTAAACAATAAACCTGATGTAACAAGTAAGTATGGTCACGCATGTGCGCATGGACACCACCTGGAAGGCCCAGGTAAGCCTGCCAATTTCGCTCCAGTGCGAGAGGGGGTACTGTGTTAACGATATCTCCAGTTTCCACTGCAGCGCCGACCAAACCCTGGGAGATGACGCCTATTCCCTGCCTCCACCTCGGCATCTAAACTTGCCCCCTCCATGTTCTGACTTTTTTTAACAAACGACACAGGGATGTTGTCACTTTTGGACACACAACAACTGGAGATAGTGTTATCCAGTCCTGTCAGGGCCACAACACTGCTTTTCTTTTGTTATTATTATTGATGCTCAGCAGAGTAGACAATTCCTGTTATTAAATCAGACTATACAGCTTGATACCCTGAAACCTTGTACCCATGTCTCATGGACTCTACAGAGTATTTTTGATGCATTTTACTGCCAATCTCACAAAAGTTGATTTTATTTTTGTTTAACACACAAATTGAATATTGACTTTTAAAATGCAAGATGTTTCTCAACTTGCTCTTTAAAGTCATTATGTGAAATCAGCAGAGGGCTAAACTGGAAAAATTCTATAACTAGAGCGGTGTAGGTTTTCCATGTCTCCAGTACACCACCAGTTTTCAATTTGACTGAAGTTGGTGAACTTAATTTTATATTTAAGGCCAATCATTAAATGTATGAGTACAATTTGTGTTAAAAAGCAAGTCATTGATACTTTAGCTGTACTAGATCACCTGAGCACTACCAATATTAGGTGGCCATTAGTCTCAGAAAAAAAAAAAAAAACATTTTAGTAGTTTCTACCTGTACATAGCCCTTTCTTGACATTTTACTACTATTTTTTATATAAAACAATATTTTAGCTCTTGCCTAGAACAATAACAGGGATGTAGTTAAACTACTGCATACAGTGTATAATTCTGATTTTCAAGTTATTCCATCTGCATTTGCAGAAACGCTATGGATATTAAATGGATATTAAATGGATATTCAATACAGTATTACTGAATTCCTGCATATAAAAAGCTCATGAGGTCTTTTCTACCAGGCATCATTCAGCCTTTCACAAAAGCTGATTTAGTTCAAAGTGTGCCACAGTTGTTCCATGTGAGTGCAGCACAAATCACTGCAAATTACTTTCTGTTGCAAGTTTAGCTCAATCAAGCAAACAAAGGATTGGCTGTTCAGATGTTTAACTGTTTGATGTGTTTAATTAGTGCTGAAAGAAAACTTTAGTGATAAATATCTGAAAAATATCCGAGTTAGAAAGTTTTACAAATTAAGCTAATCAAGTTTAATAAAAAAACATTGGCAATAATTCATACGAGACAGTAGCAAATTTCATTTGACTATCAGCTTACCTACAAATAATACAGTGTTTTACATTTTCAGTTTTAATCTTATGTCTTCGTAAAAGGTTAAACAATCTACCATGTTTTGTTTTTAAATAGACCAGTATGCCCCAAATCCCTGATAACAAGACACTTTACACTAAATCTTCATAGAGAACATACAGTGGTACCAAAAGTCATTGTGCAACAAAAATCACAGCAGACTGGTAATGATTTTACTTTCCATGTTAACCACAATATGAACAAAATTTGCAGATTTTAATGATACATAATTTACATAACATACATAACATATCCTTATTTATAAATTTACTATAAACTATTTTATTGTAAGCAATGTCTATTTGAAAAGTGCTCTCCTATGACTCTCTCCACCTGTCTTTATATGGCCTACTGAGTGGCTATAAAATTAAACCCCATGCACATCACACACACACTCCTTCTCAAAAAAAGTGATGCCAGATGTTGTGGTTTGAGAAAAGGCTTCAACCAATGAGCATTTTATTATGTCCAAGGAAGAGAGGCAGGAATTTCAAGGAGACAATGTTACATTCTTCAAAGGTGCCCATTTAGGAAAAGTGTTCAGATTAAACAGGGGGACTCCCCAGAGAAACACTGCTAGCAAGACACAGATAATACTGATAATGTTCACTCCAAGGCCAGCTTTCACCTGGGAGGGAAAAAAAAAAAACAGAACAAAACAGTGTTATCACAGTATTGTGCTGATAATCGTATGAAATAAACAACAAATAACCATAAAACAAAATATTAGAAATACAACATTTCACTGCTGGCTAACACCACCACAGTCCGGCGTTTCAATCCTTATTCCCAGGCATAATGTCTGTGTGGAGTATGCATGTTCTCTCCATGTTTGAATCAGCTTTCCACTGGTTTTCCTTCTACATCTCAAAGACAAAAATTTTAGGCAAGTAAAGTGTGTGTGTGCGTGTGTGTGTGTGTGTGTGTGTGTGTGTGAAGGATCCCCATGATTCATTAACATTCCTGGTTACTTTCCATATTGTGTCCAATGCTGCCAAGTATAGGCACTGGATCAATGTGACCCTAAACTTTGTGAATTTCCCATTGGGATTAATAAAGTATCTATCTATCTATCTATCTAAACTGGATCAGTGGTTTCTGAATTGGACCAGGAAATGGTGGAACAGTAGTTCAATTTACAGGGTGTTCAAACATAAATCATACCCTTGGAGAAAATGAAAATGTACAATATGTTCTTAAAAAGAAGCTGTCAGCAGGTTCCATGCAGTTTAAATTAATGATAAGTATTATATTATTTTAAAAGGCACAGACACCATTACACAACACAAATCTTGTCTGGAATTGCACAGATTCATTTCTCAAAGACCTCAGAAGGAAACAGAGAGGAAATGCAGTCAAGTGCTTGGTCATAGTTACTTGCAGTGCACTAAACTATGGGTGTCTGTAAACACCTGCATTGATTACTAAAACAGCAACCACATTTGTCCCACCATAGTTTGTTATTTTAGCAAGTTAGATGTCAAGAATCAACTTAAGTACACTGTCCTCCACAAACAAGCAATGGAATTGAAAATGGCCTGTAAAAGAAATACATAATACTTAGCTGAAGACTGCAAGATATGAAAGAAATGGGAATATGACAGATGGCCTAATTCAATTTTTAGGCTAAATGAATCCTTAAACAACAAAGATTGTAGAAGAATAATGAGAACTAAGAAAAGCAAGATAGACATTTCTAAAAGGAAACGTTGCTTGCAGGGCATAGTCTGGCCTTCTTCCTAATTATACTATAAAGCTAACTTTTGATGAAGAAAAGCAAAATTTTAAATCTTGTTAAATAATCAGGGGAAATCTTATGTTCGTAATTTCACGCTTGCAATCCAGATGTGTATTCCAGAGGTAAACATCAATCAAGATAAGACGTCAGTGTTCTGTTACATTACAGCATCTTTCTAAATCCAGTTCTCATTGCATTTGTCACTGTTAAAAACACTGTCAATACTGTCATGAAAAGAATTTTATGAGGAAAGTCAAAATGTAACAAAATGCAAAATTTATTTTAGATTAAAAACATTTCCCATTATACAGGCTTAAAGTGCTGTCAAAATATATAAATTAATTTTAGTCATTCGTCATGGGCTCCACAGAGACAGTTGCACAGACAACAACTGAACCCATATTCCTAAAGTTGTCAGGCAGTCATGCTGTTTAATGTGCTTTACTCTGCATACGTGGTTCTTGTGTTTTTCCAGTACTTGTGTTTCTCTGTGCCATTCCATCACAAAACACACTACAAGAGCCACATTCATTCAAACCAGGCCAACTTTTTATTACCAATTAACCTAAAATTCATATCTTTAGAACTGTGACAGAAAACAAAATATCATGAGAAAACTCAAACATCACACAATATTTTATACAAATATTATATATTATATATAATTACATAACCTCTCTAGAAGAAGTGCCCTGTAAATGCAGTTTCGGTTAAGACCACAAATTGGATTTGGTTGGGTAATGCTTATTGTTTAGCAGTTAATGAAAAAGCTCTAAGTGAACTCCAAGAATTTGAACCTCAAATATGGAATTATAAAGCTGGCAAAATGACAGAACTGCAATTTGTTTTTCCTGTACTGACATTTTGACAAAGTAGTTGGACATCAGGTTTTGAAATTAAATCGATCTGTCTCAGGGTTTCCTGCAAACTTGTCTATCAGCTCCAACCAACTTTCAACCAGACCTCTATCTGGTCCTCACTGCCATCTCAAAATTATATTCGACCAACTACTCCTCAGTTCTGCAACTCTCTCATCCAACCAAGCCACGCTGCTGTCCCAGCAATGCCTGCTCTCCTTACCCCTACACTTCTACAATGGTATCATCTCTAAGGTGCTCAAAATGTTCTAATGTGTTTTATTATTTCTGGTGGCTCCTCTAGAGGAACCAGGTTTTTATTTCAGAAACTGAGATTAGATAGTCCTGGATCTCAGAACAAAATCCAGCTTGCTATACTGCGATTTGGCACTTGTGGACTGGCCAGTGTCAGAACACTGGATTTCAATTGGCTCATCCAATCTTGAACAAGTGAATCAAGATTAACGCGTGTTAAGCCCTTACAAGTCAAGCATTGAGCAGCCAATTAACTACGGACTACAAGTCTGAAAAACAGAGGAGGCAGCCTTCATACAAAGCAAGAGATGCTGGTGGCTGTACATGATGATTATCTGCATATCTGACAAAGGAGGACTGATACAGCAGCTGCCACAGCCAAGGAAACAGATGGTTTGGAGGAATATCACTGATTGAATCAATGCGTACAACAGTTACTGAGTGAAACCCAGGTAATTCTTGTGTGGTAAATTGTTGCATTGTACAAAATATACCCCTGATGATAATACTCTACTTGAAAAGGTTATATGCCCTCAACTAAGCATTGTACTCCACTTTCGTAATATCAATGATAACAAAAGACCCATGACTGTAAGTGTTCAGAATATATAGCGTTGTTCTAGCTGTTACTGTGACAGATGTGAACAATTTTCCTGCCTGCATTTAACCCTATATTGTCCAGTAATTACATGTCAAAAAAACCCAAAGGTTAATTATTTTCACGTACAAATTTGCAACAGATGATTCACAGCGCCAACTCTTTAAATGGCAATTTATCCTGTTCAAACCTGAGACTCCAGATATTTGGCCTCAACATTTGTGCACTAATTATGTGTGTGGCATCTTATATCATTTTAAGAATGGATAAGAAGACACATTGATATATATATATATATATATATATATATATATATATATATATATATATATATACATACTTGGGAATCATTCATAAAAGCCATCAGAAAAATGAAGTACAATACAATGCAGAAACAAAATTGTTTTCTTATTCTATTACAGAACCCCAAGTTGAAAATATGTTATTAAGCATACCGAGTATAGGCATCCACTAAAGAGGAGAGTCTTCAGAGGCATATCTTTAAAAGGGGAGGAACTCCACAGAAGGGCTGAAGGTGTGCTTGTTCCACCAGGGAGTCTATTATCGGTTATAACTGCTCAAAAATGTTGAAGATTTTTTTAAATCTGATAGCACTACCTGCGCCTCAGTAGAATTCCTTTGTGATGCTGATTATTTAATTCTGTTTCAGGAAGATAGTTCGAGTATATGTATATGTGAGCTGATGCCACTTCAACGTTAGGCACACTTTCATGGTCACTTTGCCAATATGTGTGGTATCTCTAATTTAGTGTGGTTAGAGTTGTGTGTCTATGTAGACTGTTTATTTAAGAAGGGGCAAGATATTTTCAACATTTCAACTCTTTTCTGCTTCTTAAATAGTGCAGCTGGGATCAAAATTTTTGACAAGATATTTATGAACTTTTATCTTTAGATTGAATGCTTTGCTTATTAATTATTGAAACCTCAAAGCTTTAACCTTCATGTTAAACCTGCTATTTGCAGATTAGTTTCAGAGCATTTGTTGCCGAAATTACTGAGCTGGATTTCATCAAATACTATTTTCTGGAACATGCAAATCCTGAGCTTGTTCTAAAAACAGGATTAGCTAATTATCCTCATCTTTGGCCTAATAAATCACATAATTCCAGCTTAATCTGTTCCAGAAATGCAGGTTTGGTTAAATCCAGGTTTTCTGGAAGGAATTAGTCCAATTGCTGTGAAACCCACTTTACTTAAACCAGATTGACACTGCTTTCTGGAACAGACCCAGAAACTTTTCTATTTTGGCAACATATTCTTTTGCTCACAACATTAAAAATACATCTTGACACTGATTACATTACTAATGAAACTTTATTAAGCAGTGATCTTGAAAGAAACACAGATCTAAGAATGTAAAGAAAATGCTTTCATATGGTGAGAAGTTTAGAGTATTTAATGATCTCAATAGTCACTGTGCATATCTGTCTCTGGGTTGTTCCTGCATTCTGCATCATGGACTTTGTCTTGCATGTCTATGAGCCATCGTATTTGTCTGCTCCTCAGTTGCTCCGTATTCAGGATTATTTATTGCTTGTCAATGAAGCTCAGTATCTTGTCCTCTTATTTCTTCCAGGTCTTCATCAATTAATCACCTTTTACAATTTGCTGGATGCTCAGCAGAAGTTGCTATTCTTTTTCTTTCTACCATTATGGTGGTCATCAACTGATTATGTGATAACTTTGCCAGAACCATATGACCACAGATCACTTTGCCATCCTTTATGTATGTTTAATAAAGTTCAATGCTCGCTGATCAATAAACTGAATACTTACCCTGGATTATCAGTTCTTCACAGGAATGAATGGTGCCCTGGAGAATTATCAATAGATGGCCCTGTGCTTTAAATACAACACACTTTATGCCCACCAGTTTTCTGCTACTTAAAATGTTTGAATTTCCAAAACATATCAGGCTATATTCAGGAATACTTTTTGCTTACCTATGTACATCAGCGTCACCATCTGTGGTGTTCCCAACACTCAGTTGGTGTCACTGCTCTTTTTCTTTCTGCCATTACTGCGGTTATCACTTCATTTCACTTCACTTTGCTGCCTTTTATGGCCACCAGGTTATCACTATCTAAAATTTCATATTCAGGATTACTTGTCATTTGTCTATGTGCTTCAGTTTCTTGTCATCTTACTCTTTCTTGTTCTTCATCACTTAGTCACTTTCTGCGATGTGCCTATCACTCACACTGTTCTTCTTCTTTCTGCCATCATAGTGGTTAACACTTGTTTCTTGATTACTTGACCAAAAGTCATGGCCACCAAGGTTGCTGCTACCTATGTTTTTTTTAAATTTCCAGAACGTTTTAGGTAATAAGCTTTCGATTAAGACCAAGATCAATGTTCAATGTTTTAGCCCCAGCAGCTCACGAGCAATAACATGATAGACAGACCTTGGCATTTTACATTTATAGAAAATAAGACAATCCAGTAGTCCGTTTATGGTGGTTTTCCTCAAAGCCTCCAAGATCATTCCTAAGAGAAAGGGGAGACTAACATGCTTGAAACGTTGTACTGACCACTGACCTTAGAAATTTAGTACTTATCAAGCTAACTGGTAACTAACAAATTGCTTGTTTAGGCATTCTGGTGTACTCTTGCCACAATGTACAAGGCTAAAATTCACCACAGTAAAACCCTGCTTAATTATCACTTATGATTTCTAATAGCATTAATAACATTAATGACTAACAAATAAAGAATTCTAATCATTTGTATCATCAGAAATGTTAATCTTTCTTGTCAGTTTTAACATGCATGCTTATTAGAGTGAATTAAATCCTTCAGACTGAACAATAATAAGAGTGCATATTTCTCCACCTTTACACATGACGTCATGTAAAGAATGAAATTTAAAAGGCATTTCTAAACAGGTTTTTCTGACTGCTTTTGCAGCAGCATTTCTGTATCTTTTCTGCTGTGACATTATTTGTTCACCCATTTACTTAAAACTCAGGTTATTAGGAAAGGAGAGGAAATCCTCTAGGGCTGGGTTTCAATGCAGCAAAACGAAGTCGTCTCAATAAATGAAGTACACAGTTAAATCAGTCCTGAGCTGTCAGGGAATTCTTGGGCTTTCTTCTTGTTTGTTTGCTTATAAAATCTTCACTATAATGTAACAGTGTCTGAAAACCAAATAAACTGATTTGGTTTTGCACTTCATCATTGCTCACGATTATTTATAAGTGGTCATTTCGCTTCGTCATTATGTTTATATGGATGAACAGAAAAAATGTTTCCACACTTCAGCTATTCCCAGGAGTTTAAAAAATGTAAAAAATAATTTCCTAATGATTTCAGTACAAACTGACAATTTATTAGCATACTTTGTGTCATGTATTTGTACACAAACATATTAACATAAACACATACTGCACTTATTAGTAAACCACAAACACGAGGATAGCAGTATTTACAACACAGATGCTTCCACATAGTGCACCTTATGCTAATAACAGAAGTAGGGTCTCACATTAAACAACTTCAATTTCCCATAATTACAGCTATCAAAACAGTAAAAGAAAATCTAATGGTTCTTAAAAGGCAGGCGAGAGCAGTTATAGATGTGTTTTTGCCCAGAGTACTAGTGATTGACGCAGCTCAATATGACTAATACTTAATAAGTCATGAAATGTAGAATGATATTGGCACAGAAACAGAAAAGAAAGATGTTATCAAAATTGTTCAATAGGCGGAAGCACATACACAACTCCAGGAACACAATTTGCATTAAGTAAGAAAATAGAGAAATGTCATCATGGATGATCAGGAGGAGGAAGTATATACTGTACTCCAGAACTGCAATGTGCATTAAATAATAATATAAAGAGAAAGTGACTCAAAAATTTAACACCAGCCGAAAATGATTTGCCAGAAACCTCAGGGGGCTGATAATGCTTTTTGATTGTGTTGCACACAATTCTTACCAGACTGTATAAAGTAGCAGTGAAAACAGAAAACACAGCAGACGAGAGAACCAAAAAAGATGAGAAATTCAGGTCAGATGAAAATTCCTTTACTCTGTTCCAGGCAAATGGCTATATACTGTACATATGACATTAGTATAAAGAACTACTGTATACAGTATACATGTCAAGAACGTCTGAGTCTGTCACGCAATCTAACAATTTTGATTAAGATATGGTTGTATGTTATAATGAAAAAACAGGCCCCCATTTTCTTTTATCATTTTTGTGTGTTTGTACAAATGCAAAAAGAGAAGAGATATCTTAAACCTACCATGTCCAACACTTTTAGATGTCCATATGAAAATACAATAGCATTTGGCGGATTGGCAACAGGCAAAAGAAAGGCACATGAAGTGCTAATTGTTGCAGGAATAACGATAAAGAGAGGATTCACATTTATTCCTTCAGCCTAAAGTGAAAAAAAACATACAGCTTTATCAAAAATTGAAAATTAAGATGCAATAGAAAGCAATTTTCCCTTATGGAATTTTTTAGAATTTTTTTAAAGTAGTAACCTAGTTAAACATGCAAGGGTCTCCTTAAATGTACAGTAATGACAGTTGTTTTATACAAAGCTTTTCAAGGACTACATACAGACTTTGTGTTTATATATTTTATATATATATTTTATATATATATATATATATATATATATATATATATATACACACACACACACACACACAGACATACACACATACAATAAGTTGTATACAAGTCTATGTATTGCAGATCTAGATAATTATAGTATTTTGGTGGTTTACATTTTTCTTTAAGCTGACTGTTTGAATCTAACCATATTAGCAAAATGTTTTGTTCTGTGAGAGATACACTTGTCTTTTACTGTTACGTTTCTTCTGAGTAAGTATAGATTCCTGATCTGTATAGTTACAGTTAGTGTCACTCACAATTTCGTAATCAGTCAAACAGCATGTAGTGGACTGCTGACCAAAGAGTCCACCTGAAGAAAACATGGAAATGCCATACGGAAGGTTCAATTCCTAAGAATCTAATAGAGTCCCAGAGTTGTAACATAGCAAGGCAGTTAAACATAAATTCAGCAAATTAAACCCCTACAACACATAACAAATAAGAACAATTTCCTTTTCACATAAATCAAGAAAATAAATTCTACAGAAAAAGCTTTACAGTTTTATAATGTGCCTTATACTGTAGATTCCTTACCATTCAACAAAATTCTTTAAAAGTATATTTTCTACTTCCACAGTATGTAAGTAAAAACTAGAATATCTGAAAAAGAACCCACACAGATCCAGGGAGAACCAGCATACACCAGATCGAGAATAGGCCAGAACCTAAACATCACCGTGCCACCCCCATTTCTAAAAGCTGTCCATTATAAATATAATACAGCAGGTATTATGTACAGTATAATGCACCTGCAGTAAATGCAAATCAATTTTAGACAAATAAATGGAAATCAAGACCAAATACTATTGTTAATATATATTTAATATATAAAGAATATCATCAATGCATACCAGGGTAATAATTACCATTACGGCCATGGAGCTCCAGGGACATTATTTAAATTGCTTACCTGGGCACGGACTATTGCATGTTTTCCTAGGGTTCTTGTGGGTTTTTCTCTGGCTAATGCCGACAACTATCTATAGTATCTCCATTTTTACATGGCTACTTACCAGAGTACATAAAATAGGCTGAAAGATTGTAATAGTGGCAGGGTTGCTTGCCACTTCTGTTACTATTGTTACAATGAGGCAGGTCAAGAGTATGGTCACCCACACGGGAAGGTTGCTTAAAGGCTCTAGTTTGCTTCCTATCAAGTTTGACAGACCGGAATCCTATACAAAAAATAAGGAAATTCAGAGATTTAAACACTTCAAGTTATATTTAGTCCATTTGGAAGGTAATGTTGTAGCACTAAAACACAAAGCAAACCCAACAGAAGAAAAAAATGGCATGTCGCTTTAACAGAAGTAAATTTCATGTTAAAAACACTACAAATAAGAAATCAGTCAGCAAACATTGACTTGGTACAAATTAATACAGTACAGTGATCAACACAATATGCATGCTATAACATCACATTGGAGCTGTGGTGTATCACAAACTAATATTAGGACTTGAGTAATGACTGATAAAAATTAAATGCTGGGCATCTAGAAGGTTAGCAACAGTTAGGATGGACTATTTGAACTGGTTTCTTTTTATCTTCTGAAACCAGAAACTCTGTCCTGATGGTAACAATTGGAATTATCAATGTAAATGTGCGAGTTCTGTCTGACTAACTACACTCCACTCTACAATATACATGCTTACTAAACAGATCTGTCAGATTTGCGCAGTTTTACAATTTTGATTCATCTTGTCTTGATGCTAACAATAAGATTTCCAAACTAGGTGAGAGGAAGATAATGTGCACTCAATACAACATTTATAAACAAAAACATATCAGCAAGGACAACGAGACAGATTACAGAGAGGAGGTCACATTCCTGGTAGAAAGGTGCTAGGGCAATAACCTCACCCTCAATGCTAGCAAAACTAAGGAACTGATCGTGGATTTCGGCATTCATTGGACTGTGGGAGGAAACCGGAGTGCCCGGAGGAAACCCACGCAGACACAGGGAGAACATGCAAACTCCACGCAGGGTGGACCCGGGAAGCGAACCCGGGTCTCCTAACTGCGAGGCAGCAGTGCTACCACTGCGCCACCGTGCCGCCCCAAGATCAAACAGACTTTTAAAAAAAAAATGGAATTTGTATTTTCTTTGGTGCTTTGGCTAATCATTACCTTGTTTAGACTACAGTGTTCACCATCAAGTGTAGATAAAATGCTAAGATTTTTGTAATTTTTTTAACCAAATTTTCCAGATTATTATTATTATTATTATGCCCACACTTGAACTCCATCTAATGGAGCTGGCCATATTTTGCTTTTTTTCCCCCCACACTTGAGTCTGTCACACAATAATAAGGCAGAGAAAAATTTCAGATCACCTGTCATATTCCTATAAACCCTACTGAAACTAGAAGTTTACGTTTACTGTCCTGTTTGTACTACACCTTCAAGGATTTTAAATTTAATGAAACATCTGATTAAATAAATAAATGCATAAAACGTGAGTCATAGCCATGCTTGCGCAAAGTATGCTATTTAGAGCCAGCTCATAAATTTTTTTGTGAGAATACACCCTGTGATGTAACAGCTGAATTTACTTACAAATTGATATTCTTATTTTTAATACATTAATGCAATCAGCACATCGTAAAATGTCAATAAGCATATTTTATATTCCACAGTACACTTTTAAAAGACAATTATTCTCTAGCACTTTTCTGTAATCTGCAGCACACAGATGCCCATCTGAGATTTGGTTCCTAGCCTTGGATCCAATGCCCCAGGATAGACTCTAGCCGCTGCAGCACTGAATTGGATTAAGCAGGTTCCAAAATGTTATGTAATAGTAAACACCATTGGGGGGCACTTTAAAATTAAATTATAGTTTGCATTCTTATTCTTTCTTTTTTAACAACTTAAACACAAGCAGGTTAAGTCAGAGATAGACAGATAAAGGAACAGGAAACGTTATGAATTACAGTCCAATGTTTTCATTACTAGGACAAATGTAACTACTGTGACAGACAGCCGGGGCCCATGCCCAGCTGGGACACCCCTACTGTATATGTTCTAGGGGAGCAAGCATGGGCTGCACACTACCTCCCCTGGACCACTTGGTGGCAGCCCCCCTGGGTGACTGTGGTGTCTCAGATAACCACAGGGCTTCATGGTAGATGGGAGTTTTCCATAGCCCTGTTGGAATCCGGGATGGCCACCAGGAGGCACTGCAGGGGTTCCTGGGCCCGTCTGTGCCATAGTCCAGCCATACCCAGAGGTGCAATCGGAAGCAGGTGGTCAAGCTATAAAAGGAGCCACCAGCCACCGCTCCAGGAGCCAGTGTTGGGAGGAGGGAGACAAAGCTGCCAAGGAGGAGTGGAGGACTTGAAGTGTTTATTTATGCTTATGACTTGTGGTTTTGTGGGACTGTGTTGTGGTTGAGGGACACGGGGAAGACGTGGGCCCCCAGCTGAAGAAGAAAATTAAATACTTTTGGTTTATCTTAACGTGCCTCCGTTGTCAGTCTGTGTCAGGTCGGGCACATATAGAACGCCTTAATACGCTATCTAAAGTAAAATGTATCTGCATTTAATAGGCCATTCTTGGCCTAGCCTAACGGATTGACCGTAATTAAAATTCCTTAGCAAGAAAAGAAAGTGTTACTTTGTACCTGGCAGCCCTTAGCCAGGGCAAAGCCTCCGCCAACCAAGATCACAATTTGCCAAGGCATGGCACTTTCAAACTCTCTCCAAGAGATCATCGGTTGTGATGGTGAGTCATCATCAGTTTTTGATTCTCCACCTGTAAATTAAAATTCAAGAGCAACCAACATTAATAAAAAGCCCACAGGGCACCCTTGGAAAGAAGCATTTACATTCATAACAAATGAACACACAAAAAGAAAAACCCAAAGGAGTGGATTGGTTTTCTTCTTAGAAGGAATAGGTTTCCTCTTTACAACCAGTTATAAACCTCAGGGCAGCAAACAGTGTTAAAATTATTTAATTAAAGAACATACCTTTGAAAGGCCAAGAAAAAAGTTTTGGCTTCTTTGAAGGAATAATAAATAATAGAAATCCTAAAAGCACTCCCGATGTGGCATCAGTTTTGAACCCCTTCCTAGAAGGAAAAAAAATGTAAAAATTACAGTTGATGTACCGGCTTATGTAGTGAAATAATTAATAACTACAATAAATACTTACGGACCAAACAAGGACTCCCAACCTGGTATGAACCCCGGGTCCCTCGTAAACCAAGACAGTGCCATCAAAATAAAGATAACTAAGGTAATAATCTCTTGGTAACTAGAATTGAGGAAAAAAGTATGTTAAGATACATTTGTGTACATTATAAAATGTCTACAACCAAGTATGCACTAAATATCCAAAAACACCTACCTAATGCCTCCTAATCTGTCATATTCTTCTTTAATTGATTTTCTAGAGACATCTTCTTTCTTGCTGACTTTCTTCCTTTTAAAGGGAAATAATTCCTTTAAACTACAAGCAAGCAAAAAGAGCAATTATTTCAGCAGGAGTTATTTCACTAAATGTTTTCAGTCACAACTCAGCAGTCTAAATAATAATGGGCCAATAATAATAATGACAAAACAAAAAGATAAAAGAAAACTTTTCAACACCCACACACTCACAAAAACTGAACAACATATTTCTTTTTTCTTCTTCAAATGCCAGCGATGGGAACACCTGCCAAGGGGTGGTGCCAAGGTTTAGAAAAACAGTTGTGGCTCTGGTTTAATAAGCATCCCTAGCAGGTGTTTGATAAAGGTTTGTTTGTTCTGCACCTGAACATGAAATGTCTAATTAATTCTAGTTTGAGAGGCAAGAAAATATCTCAAAGGTCTTAGGTGTTTGACTGCAAGCTTAAGCCTATATCCTGGAGTCGGCCTCCGACGTGCTCTTTAATGAACAAAAGATCTCCAGCACCATTTAACATTAGGTTTCAGAATAATGGCTCCAAGTGTAAAAGGAACACTTCCCAACCAAAAAATTCAAGGGTCAAAAAGCAAAGTCCATAAAAATAAACTATTGCTAGTGTTATTTTAATATATTGCATGTTAACATTAGCTTCATTAATCCTTCCACTGAGAACAATCAAATTATTATTGTGGGAAACTGGAGTCTGCCCCAGAAGCAACCTAACCTGTGTACATCTCTTGTCCATTATATATCACTCTCATGGATACCAGACCATCTTTAACTTACCAATTCATTTAACATACACTTTTTGGGATGTGGGAGGAAACTTTGCACAAAGACACAGGGAAAACATACAAACTCCACACAAGCAGTGACCTACTTAAATTTTAACCAACTCTTCTGGAGCTGTGATGCTGCAGTATTAGCCATTGTACGATCATGGATAAATTAGTTGAGAAATATAAATCACAGCTTTGGAATGTGTGGTATAAATGTTGGTACAGTTGAATTACAGTAGTCCCTATACATTTCACTGTGTCAGATATATCAGAATATAGAGAAATTCAATTTTGAACACTAGCTAATTAAAAGATACAGTGCCTATAAAAAGTTCACACTCCATTGTACAATTTCCATTTTTATTGTTTTATAACAATGAATGACAGCGGATTAAATTAAACATTTTTGACTGTGATCATCTGGAAAAGGTTGTTAAATGTCAAATTATCTAAACTTATTACAACTAATAAATGCAAATAATTGATTGCCTAATTATTCACCTCCATACAACAACACACCATTACTGCTACAGCAAGATAGTACAGAAGTCACATAATTAGTTAATTGGAGGTCACTTGTGTGCAGTCAACATATTACAAGCACAGCAGTATGTGGAAGGTCCAACGTGCTTGAGAGTCAGTTTCCTGGCAAAAACGGCAGCATGAAGACAAAGGAACACTGGCCTAGAGATTGGAGCTGGATTAAATCCACTGTGACTCAACAGTGAAAAACAATAACACATGAAACTCTTTATAGGCACTGTAGCACTTCAAATTAGTCATTATTTTGATTATTAGTATTGTGACATGAACACAGGATGGTTTGTCAGACCATTTCTTTTCTAATCATTAGAAGGATTTATTTATTATTTTTAGCATTATTCAGGTCATTCAAAATATTTAACAATTCATAATGTCACAATTATCTTTAATAACATATCCCAACCAATTTAAAAATACATTTTTAAGCATATTCCCAAAAATAATACATAACTAAATAGCAGAAAAATTGACGACTTACAAGTATATTAAACAACTCTAAAATATTTCCTTGCTATGTATACTGTATCTAAATTGTAAAGAACTTGATATTAAAGGATGCTGTTCAAATATTCTGCTTTTTGTTCTTGGTTATAAAACTCTACCATCAATGATAATTAGCGTAAGCATCATCTGCTAAAATATATTCATATTACAACCTACTTTAGATCAAGAAAAAGCCAGTACATCCAGATCCAGGAGAGAATAAGAATTATTACTGCAGCAGGGAAGGAGAAGATAAACCAGGATCCAAAATTGATGCATTTGCAATCAGGGTAACGTCTGTATAGAAAAGAAAAGGTAAAAAGTGGTTGATTTAGCTTCTATAACCCTGGTTTTGCCTTTAAAAATCTTAGAAACATTAAGGAATGCTACACTGGCTATTCCAAACTAACTTACACTTTAAATCAGCCCAACAAAGTCAATCACTTATACCAATTTCCATATTACAAACAAGTATAAAATAAAGTTAACATTTGGTAAAATCAAATTGACATATTTTGAAAAGCAGAGAAAAAGTGATTAGAGATTAGGGGAGTAATACTTAGATTATGTCTAACACTAAAACTATTATGCATAATAATGTGTATGTGTATATAATAATAGGACAGAATATCCTCGTGGTGTCCCTCCACACTCATAAAAATTACAAAACATTCAAGGGTATTAAAACTATGTTTACTATCAAAGTACTGTACAAGGAGAGCAGAAAACGAAGGCAAAAAACAAAGTACAAATGGAAAACAAAGAAAACCCTGTTGCCACTCTTGGTCTTCTTAAGCAGGCCATGACATTCTTTCCATAATATTGGTGTATTGGGTGTTCACCTATTTACCCATCTCAAAAGTGCCACCTAGCAGTCATGTAATAGTATGCTTTTATCGTAATTCTTCTTCAAATTCTCTTGACCATGAGGCATCTTCACCGCCCCTTTTGGAGACAACTTTTTTTGGCTATGGGAATGCTAAGGAGGACTACCCTCTAGTAGATCCCAATGTCCCAGCCATCACAAGTCCACAGAAGCATTTAAAGGGTCTAAACTCTTGTCAGCACTCACTGCATGCACTTTTACTGTGTAGACAGGGTTAGACATCTGTTGAGTTGCCCAGGTCCTGATATCCTGGCTGAATATTACTGGTTTGCACTAAGGCTGTAACCCCCTCTCGCACACAGATGGTCCTGCATGTTGCCCTTAGGACACAATTCTCAGTTAGGTGAACCATCTTGTACTGGTCTCCATCCTTCCACACATGCACATACAATTGTTCTTTCTGTTTTGATCTATTCCATTCTAGTACTACCATGACACCAGACAACATCTTGACAGTTGAGCCATTCCCACATCTAGCCTCTCCTAGAAATTAACTTTAATACTTTCCTGAAAGTTTGGCAGAAAATTTGAGAGCACTGCTAATTTTTAACACCAGAGTCCTGAGTTTAGACACACGAGTTTGTTAACTATCATTGTGGAGTTTGCTTGGTCTCCCAGGTGTCTAAATGGCTTTTCTCTAGTTTTTCAGGTTTGCTGCAAATTTTGATAGATTTACTTGGTTAAGCCAACTCTAAATTATGTGGATGTACAAATGCTATGCATTGGGTTGGCTGATATGCTATTCATGTTTGTTTGCCACACTGCGCATTGGCTCAAGCTCTAGACTCCCACAACCCCATTCAGAAATAAACAGGAATAGAAAATGAAAGAATGAAGAAATGCATTTGAGAGATGGCCAAAAGAGATGACATACACAAGAAAATACATTCCAACTTGTTTTGAAATTACAAGAAAGAAATGTAATAGCTATGTGGCATATGCATTTATTATGTTTGGTACCTTTCTTATAAGCATGGCTTTGCTAACATTAGCCAAAGAAAATCATTTATGTGAACACAGGCAACTATAAGCTCTATGAAAGATGTGAAGTGTGGGTGCAAGTTCTTACTTCCACAGATACATGCAGGAGATTTCAATGAGCTTCTGGTAGAACAGAATAATTGATTATAAATATGAACACTTTTCAGAATGTAGAGGAAAGCAAATTGAATCTTACACTGTATCTACCTGTATATTTGCCATAGTCCTGTGGATTATGCTGTCTCTGCTCTGTGGAACTGTGTTCAATATTCAACACTGTAATGGTCTTTGTGGATTTTACAAATTTTTCTGTATGCAAGTCAGTTTTCTTCAGTAACTTTCTACGTTAGCTTTCTAAACTGGACTGGTATGATTCAGTATGAAAGTTGCAAAACAGTGACAAAAGAAAGCCGATAATCTCACCCAGGATTTGTTCCTGTGTTATGCCAGATGCTGTAAAGACAAGCTCAGGCTCCCCACAGCCACATATTGGATCAGGATATCGACTGATGTACTCCACATGTTCAAATTAAATCAGAATGCTCTACAAGACCTCCAAATTGATACTACTTATCACAGACAAGCACAGTATCAGTTCATTCTCAGCACATTACCTGTACACATACATTTACATGTGCAAATATACACAGAAGTAATTTTAATGTTTATATTTTTATTGCATTTTTTATAAGTTTATTCAAATACATCACCTTCAAAACAGCTCTATTCTTAGCAATCTTATCTAAAACAAGACATGGACATATCATGTAAGACATCAACTAACAATTATCTGACGCCTCTACCCAAGGCAATTTATAAGTTTAGAATATATTAAAACTGCTTCCATAAATATTTTTTATAATCAGAGTAAAGAAAAGTTACAGTAAAGTAACCTTTGTGCCTAGGGTCACAAAACAGTCAGATGGAGGAAACAAACCAGCAACCTCATAGGTTAAAGTCTGAAACCTTGACCACTACATCACAAAGCCTTCCAATAATCATGCATACATACAATATGCGATTTTATTTCTACCTGTCTTTTTGGCTACAATTCAACATAATATACGTGTTTTTGGTACAACATGCAGACAAGATCTTGAAATGTAGTTATTATTTGAACAAACGTTAGAACAAGCAAGACATAGGACTTGACCCCTTGCATGGTTGCTGGTACCAAACATCTTAAATTCCACTCCTTCCAGGTTCAAGCAGAAAGATGAGACACCAGCAGGTATGTAGTAACAAAACTACATTGGACCACTGAAAATTGGAAAAATGTCATTTGTCTATATTAATCTCTATTTCTGCTGTACCAGGCAGAAGGCAGGGGCAGAATAAATCCATCCCATGTGTGTAATGTGTTGGTAATGCTTTCATGACAAACATTAGTTGTTTTAATACCATTTGGCAGTCCTTTGAATGCCACAGCATGTCACAAAGCATTAATGGCATGCACAGTACCCAGATTTCAATCCAACACAGCACCTTTAAGAGGTCGAACAGCGAGTTCACAGCATGATTTTATGGTTGAAAAACTTCATGTTGCATCTAATAAAATGACCACGAAATGTATATATGTTTTTGTTGGAATGATATTTGTACACAACCACACACCCCACCACGAGGTACTCAGAGCTGTGGAAATAATCCTGCACTGCATGGGACTTTAGGTGCCTCGTGAAAAGGCACTTAATTGCCGAGTGTGCAAACACACCTACACTGGCGCAACATAAACAAAAAGCCCATAACTGTAATTTTAGAAGAAACCTCTGAAATCCGGGATAGAAGGCACATTTCAGCAGATAATTACTTCATACAGCACCTTTGAAATTATGTGGACCTTAAATACATACAAAACTATTTATAGAGAGTTACACTGGATGGTTCCTTGAATTATGCAAACATTAGGATTTACTTGACTACCAATTTTAACACATGAAAGACTTATTATCAGAAGCCAGGACCTTATTAGTCAAGTTCTTGCATTGAAACTTCCTACAATTTTCATAGAGGACTACATTATGAATTTTCTAATTGAAACTAATGATATTTATGCACCTGATACTCATCAGATAAGCAGCCATAAAGCATGTATAACCATAATGAATGAACATGTCATACATTAACTTTGCTTCAAGATGAATCAAGGACTTCCATCTTTTATGATGTTTTTCTTAAAAAGATCCATTTATATTATGATATTTAAGAACACATTTAGCTTTTATAGTTTACATTTTTCTTTAAATATTTTTAACGCTCCCAAAGGTTGTCCAGATTGTGTTTTGCTTAGAGCTGAACTAAGGCCTTCCAAGAGGCATATTATTTTTTCTTCAGTGCCACTGAAGACTATCCGGTAACTGAAAAGGTTCTATTATTTTGGCTTGCATACTTTCCCCTGAAACTGATTTAGTAGTTCTCTGCTTTTTCAATAGGTAGATATTTTTTTTCTGTCACTGAACCAAGGAGATCTACGGTGAATTCATGCAAATAACTATTTTGTGAAAGTTTCATTGAAACATCTAACAACAATTCAAAACTACCATGTTTTGATATAGCTTTAAGTGCTCTCCATAGAAAGAAATGGCAAGCCAGCAATTAACTTGGAATCAGACTCAATAATGTAAAGCATATGGTGTCAGCAGGTTGAGAATTAATATGCCAATCATTCCTGAAATTTAAGTGACCAAATGTTAGTTTATTTTTCAGTGAATTTTAAAATGGGCCTCAAAAAAAAAAAAAAAAAAAAAACAGTTCCAAGAGAAACTGAACAACTAGAAGAATTTCTGAAGTCAAACACAGAATCAGATTATGGAATTTGAGAAATCTTCTGATAACCTGAACCTTGCCCCAGGAGATTTGGCTGGATGTGTGTGTCCTGCCAGGGTCAACTGCTAACATAAGTGAATGCTGACCACATAAGAGTCTTGCCTACAGAACAGTTCCTTTCATTGAAACAGATCCATGCATTGCTCTTTGCAAAGTAAATCTTTTCAACTCTATTAAATTCACCAATCCTTTTTCTAAGCTTTCTTATTGCACGTTACGGTTGTGGAAGAATAAAGCCTATCCTCTCCATCAGGCACAAGACCAGAATTAGCTCTAGATGGGGCACCAGTTCATCATGGTGGACACACACATGCACACACCCACATTGTCTAACAGAGGGCCAACTTACACAGCAACATGCATCTTCTGGATATTCTACACAAACTGGAATATGTAGGTGTTAATATGAAAACTTCACACATTCAATCACTAGAACAGGATTCCAAAAGAGGTCTCTGGACCTCTGAAACAGATATGAGAACCACACCACCCATTTCCAATAAATATTTATTGTACCATATATATTGGTTATAAAGCATCTCATTACCTATCCACCTATTTTCTGAAACTACATAACAGATGTTTGCTAGAAGCCAGTGCCTTTCCCAGCAACTTTAAGGCAAGGCTGAAAATTACACTTGACTGGATACTGGTTAAATCACAGGGCACACCGAACAGCACTCATTTACCCAGGGCCAATTTAGACACTTCAGCCTAACATGAACATTTTCAGCATATGGTGGGAAACTAAAAGACCAGAGAAAACCTTCATAGAAATGGGAAGAAAACACAAACCTCGTCCTTGGGACTTTGACATAACAATGCTAAAAGCTACAATTCACTTTTCCCTCCCTGAAACTATGTATTATTTCTTATAGTCTCTACACAGGCTAAAATGACAGGGATTGAATTCATTTGGATTTCAGTAATTACTTTTCCTTCACATGTCTTCTGAATTTCATATTCAATAGCTTATTGGGATAAAATCATTAGCAAATATAAATGTAAGAGACTACCTTTTGTCATTGTTGACTATGGTACAGAAAAAGCATCACTCTAGTTTTACTGATGCACAGCAAAAGAAAACGTTCAGCAGGTGCTAAACTATTGTGGGACATTGCCATCTGTGTTGTCAGTTTACGTTTATCTGTGCTAAATGACATGATGTGGCAAACATTCAAGGAAGAGATCACAATGAAATAAATAAAAAAATTCTATAGTGCATCATAATGGGGTTGTGCAACGCAGGCATTCTGAAATTAAAAGCACACTAAGTATTGAACACACAAAACTGATTGTGTACTTCTCCCTAACGCTTATAACACTTTTCAAAGCAGAGGTTTAACCTTACACCCTGCACATACAAAAAGCCAGTAAACCCACGCCAATTCTTGCTAATGCCTCAAGAGCTACACTCATCTCTTTTACAGTAAAGTATGCTTGAAAGTTTCACAAATCACACTGGTGTTATTTGGCATTGTGCTCATAAGTAAGCAAGCCTGTTCATACTGCTAATAAAATGGGAATGTATGAGTGGAAACACCCACATTTTTATAACAGAGACACAGAGAGACACACAGACAGAGAGAGAGATAAAACTAAGAAATAGCTTTCTGTTTTATAGGGTCTTGTTATAACAAACAGAAGAGACATACTGTAAATTCAACCTGTGAAACTATAGAGAAACAGGAGAGCTCCTTGTGAAAAAATTATTCATGTTGAAATACACATAGGTAAAACTACTGGAGAATTACGTAGCACTTTATTATACTTCTTATGTGAAAGTGTAAATGAATGCATCCCATCCAGGGTGGGTTCATGATGAGATAGCCCTTAGCTCCCAGCGTCTTTGAACTGGATATAATGGCGATGCATATGAACATTTTCAAATCTACTTCATCTGATTCAGGATTGCATCGGCCTGAAGAGTTTCCTAGCAGTAGGATTGGCCACAAGGCAGGAACCACCTTGGATGAAACACCAATTCAGATCAGCGGAAACACATTACTGAATACATAAATTATTATTAAAAAAAAAATTCTACAGTACATATAATCACAGCAAATACAGTAATTGTGAAATAAATGTCATTAATATTGTTCCAAAGTATCATTTCAGCACGTCCATATTTCCAGTTTCCAAATCTTGCATACAACTAGCAGCCGATGGCTTATTAAAACTATATTTTATATCATTATATAAAGGCTTTATGTGTTTGAGATAGAAGGATGAGAGTAGAAGTAGCATATGGTTAAATGCTATATACATACGTATCAAATTGTTCAGCAAAAATTAAATTAGTTGAAGTCCCAGTGATTGTTGTCATCCCACCAATAGTTGAGGAATACGCAATACTGAGAGAAAGAGCTTTGCACATCATGTGGTCCTTCTTGGTCTTGTATGGCTGCCCAGTTGTCTGTTTATGAAAACAAAAAATGGATTAACAATTTCACAGATAACTGGGTAACAGGGGTGAGTATCCAAAAAGAGCAGTTCATCATCCATTCCTAGGAACCTGATAGAAAATTTATTCAGACTATAAATTCAACTTTTAATTTATCAGTAATAAATTTACATATTCACCATACTTGGACAAATATGATAGCTGGAGGAAAATGTATAGCTAGAATTACAGAAATGTATAGCTAGTTTGAGAAAAATGCATAGCTAATATGGTAAAAAATTGCAATTATTCATCATATATTATATATATATATATATATATATATATATATATATATATATATATATATATATATATATATATATATATATATATATTATATGTAGATATAGAGATGAATCAAACATTATACCTTCAACATAGCAATATTCTTTTGTAATTATTTCTTTAATATGGACAATAAGCTTGTAACATACTCAATGAAAGTAAAGATGATACATGAATCCTACACAAAAAGTCTCATTCCAATTAGACCTGACTTGCAACAGAAGTGTTCCCGAGTGTTAAATTTTGTTTTAAAGTGAACTACTCAAAGGCTTACATCTTTTCTTTTGAAACCAGCAGGAGTGTTTACATTCCAAATATCAGTTAGATGTTAAGCTGGGAAATGAGGAACACACAGTATGGAGGCACAGCAAATTTTGTTGACTTTTCACATTGTTTTGTTCTGCCTGTTTTGGTGCTTGTTTTCACTCACAGACAAAAAGACAAACTATTGTGTTGATTAGGGTCTTTAAACTGACTGGTTCTAGGAGACTAAGACAGATTAAATACAAACAATGAATAAATGTGCAAACGTGTGGATGGCAGGAAAAGAAAACTGACTGACAAATAAGGAATAAATAAGTAGCTCTATTTTGAATTCATGTGACAACAGAGCTGATGCCAAGTACTTCCCTAGGTTTCTAAATATGTGGAAAATAGTTACCTTATTAGTAGAGGTGAATCCTCGAAAAGGTTGCTTTTCCTGTAAATGAAAGAGAAATCAGATGAACATGTATTAAATAAGAGGTTTTTTATTTTAAGCTCTCCTCTTGAAACCACAAAAAATGTTTTACCTTGACAAGCATAATGAGATTAGTAGGACAGCATAAAAATGTGTGTTATAATGCTAAAACAAATACTTAAAAATCTCTCTATATATCCTCTACAAAATATTACTTAATTGTTTTTAATTTTCAGAGAATAACAAGTTGATCCTGTAAAGATCTCAGAGACAGAATTACATGAACTGCATCAAACATTTAGTGAAGAAAAAAACTGCAATTGTAAGTAACACCCAGAACTTAATTCTTTTCATAAACTATACGGTGAAAGGAAAGGAGACCAATGAGTATATTCTAAACTATTATTTTATTTACTCATGTCTAGGACTTAAATGATAGAAATGAGAGAACTAAACAAGGAGACAAGCTTGGGCTCTAAACATGGGGTCTTGAGCTTTACATTCTAACTCCACACCACTTGTGCTAGCCATTTTTTTTTTTGTAATTATTTTTTATTGAGTCAACCAAATCTGAAACAAAACAGTATGAGGGATGGCCGGCCAAATATTCCGGTCCACACCTCCAGGCCGCCAGATGGAGCCCTCCCAGCAGCATGGAAGGTCCCCAAATTCCAGCAAGGCATTATGGACATTATGGATACCATGGGGACCACCAGGAGCCGCTGTAGGGAGGCTTACAGAGTGCTACGTGCCCTATAACCCGGAAGTGCGTCATGATCACATGACCGGAAGGAACGACGTGCTTCCGGGATGAAGAAAAGGACTTTTAATCTGACCCGGAAGTGATGAGAACTTATGGATTGTTGGGATGGAACCACTTCCGGGTCAGGGACTATAAAGGACTCTGGGAAACCCCAGACGAGTGAGCTGAGCTGGGAGGAAGGGTGGCTAAGTGTCTGGGAGAGGAGGAGTGAGAATTGTATTAGTAATTGATTATTGAGTATCGTATAGAGTTTATGAGTAGTGTGGAGTGGAGGGTGCTTAGTGCACATTATTGTAATAAAAAGAATAATAATTGTACATTTACCTGGTGTTTGGCGTGGTACCTGAGGGTTCAAGGGAGCTCTAGTGCCCCCTACTTTTACAACAGTTAAACAAGAACCTACTCAAGACCTGTGAGGAATGATTAAGAAGAATAATATAGAAAGTCCTGGGGCAGGCACAAAAGATGGCAAAAGCACCAACCACTAGGCCAAAAATCTAAAGGGCAAAAAGGATTTAAATAGATTCCCACATCACTGACTTCCAGTCACTTAGCTGCACAACAAAAAGCCATTTCTCCATCTAGGAACTGGGTAATTAATCCATGGAACAGCAATTTAGAGTTACAGAAGAATTCAGAAAGAAGACTTTCACTATTTAGAAGAAATAGATTCAATATTAACTTTGAAGAAATGTATGTGAGGGGAACAGCACATTAGATAAATGGACCCAATTCTTTATGAAAAGGAGAATAATACATGGCCAGAACTTTGTTAAAATCATAGGTGATCTGAAACGCAACAATACACTTCAATCTCTACTGGCATTTGCCTTAATCGAAAACACAAGTTTGTTTGTGGCAAAGCAAAACGGACACAGTGAAGGTGCCAATATCATGCAATACTGCAAAATACTGTAAAACCATCTGTCCAAAATTATAAACATTTCATGATTTTGGTTAATTTATGCGACATAATTAACTGACATTAAATTTGTCATTCTGAGCTTCAATATTTAACTGCATAACAATATAACATTAATCTGCATCCAGTCCTGCATGTAGGCCACCCAATCTGCAGGGAAAACCTGGGGGTTGGTGGCGGAATTGGCACTCCAGCCACCATAAAAAACCTCACATTGGTTCCATTCCATCTGAACTAGTGTGGTGCTGAGGTGTCACCCGTTGCATGGCTGCACTCGGGTCCTAATCTGGGATCCTAAATTGGTTTGACATGTGGTGGGTCCGGCAATGTGCTGTATCAGCACGTGCTCCTAACCGCTTATAACAATAGAAGAACAACATATAATTTACTTTAAAAGTGAATTAAATTTTGTACTTTCAGTGCAATTTCAGTATGGTAATTTAACAACAGCAATAATAATCATTTTCATAAAAAAAAACAAAAAAAAACCTGGAATTAAAAATATTAAAACATATATTCAATACTTTGATTTCTGTATTTGGAAATAACTGAAAAAATCACGATGAACATACACAAAGATGGTACACGATACCAGCACCAATAGTAATATCATGGAGACAAGTAACACCCAATTTAAGACTGACTTTACTTTCATAATATATCAATTTCTTCCATTACATAAAGTTTGCATTATTTAACATTGTCATTTGTTGCAGTACAATAATGAGTGTGCATCTCTGTTTCAACTTATTGTTGACTAGTGCTCCACTTTCTGTCTTATCCCTAATGCTGCGTGCAGTCCACAAATGAATTAAGAAAGCCTGACAATGTTCATGTATTAATCAGCCCGAATTTGTGCTGTACTTAATGTAGACAGAATAATGCAAATAAGTAAATGCACAAGTGCAATTAACAGCACCTCAGACGACTAGGAATATTTGGTCTTGCCATATGGTTTAGTTATTGTGCACACAGTATTCCACATTTTCTTGAATGACATATTGGGATTCTATGTGCTGGTAAATATTTATGATATTTTCATATCTTTCACAGTATAAGTCAAATAAATCATTGAAAGTGTATGACAGAACTCTTTCAAACCAAACATATAATTGGTTATTTCTAAAATATTTTCATTTCAATATTTGCATTATGCAGTTAGGAATAAGGGACAAGTATAGATCATCCCAAATTAAAGGCTGCACTGCAATGATCTGTTTAAAATTTCTTTAAACTAAAACAAACATTTACTGGTTTATGCAAAAAATTACAGAAAATTCACTATATTCTTTATAATCAGGACAACATTTCCAAGTATCAAAAATTAAAAACAAAATAAAAAAAAACAGGAAATGCAGGTCAAAGCACAAGAATTAGAGCATTAACCACTAGGGCAGCTCTAAATGATGGCATTTACAAAGCCAATAAGTACTCTGTGTTCGAGCAGACCCACCGTCTGGTCATTCCCTTTTTATTTCCCCTGCCCCTCCAATCATGTGATTGCTACTTAATTTGTGTTGCAAAGAAACAAGCACAGACAGGAAAGGCAGTGGAACCAAGGTAAGAAGGAAGTGCTAGTCCCAACTAATGCCTGAATGTTAATGTAATGTGTTGAGTATGTTATGAGCAAGGATGAACTAAAAACAAACAAGAGACAACTTCACATTATAAATATGTCCAAAGGTGGTCTGCAGTGCCTTTTTAATTAAAGGGAAGGGAGGACCCTCCAGGTTCAAGTTCTCATCTTGCAAGCACATAATGACATGTAATGCAAGCAAATCAAATAATCCAGCATTAACCCCTGTTGTCTGAGGTCAACTATCACCACTGGTTAAATGGGTCTGGTAAAAAATTTACATGGAATACAGAATAAATAAAATAGAGAAAAATGTTTCTAAGTAAAACTACTTTATTTACTTTAGTTATAAATGCACTAAAAAGCAAATAAATACATTTTTCTTTAACCACAATTTTCATGGTTATATGTGACTAAATAAAATCGTGGGGTGCACATAAATTAATTGATTCAAACAAGGGGAGGGGAAAACAAAAAAAAAACAAAACAACAGACACCTCTTTTTGCAATCCATCCCAGCACTCCCCCAACTGCCCTTCATGGTTCATGCCAGATGTTCAACAAGAAAAAAGCAAAGCATTATGGGGGCCATGAAAGTAGCTTGACTCCGTTGTGGGTGTTGTGTGGCTAAGTTGACACCACTCTGCATCAAGCCTGGAAATTTATCAGTATGTGCTTAATACACATATATAAAACACATTTAATGGACCACCTTAATCATATATATTTATTCATCAAGGAATGTAACACCCAACAAATGTCAAGGTCTACTTAATACAAGTGCAAGGCATTTCCCCTAATAACTGTAATGGCAACAACAAACCTTTTATTTCCATATCTCTATCTAGGTACACCATTATATGTTACACTCTTTAAAAACATACAAAAGCATAAAACAGGACACTGTATATTAAGTGCATGAATAAAGCTATTTATCTTCTTTTTTTTTTTAAATATATATCTTTGCGAGTAAAATAAGATCCAGTCCACGTTGACTACATTTTCCAGCTCACATGCGTTTGGTACACAAAAAAAAAAAAAATTCCACAGAATTCCAAAAAACATCAACATCAAAAACAACATTCCAAAAAACATGTGAGATAAAAGTATGATGAAACTACAAATCTCTCTAGTTACTGCATATGATGTGCACTGTTTTTTAAAATATTTGGTTAAGCTTATAAACCACTGTATATACCAGATTTAGGTAAAAACTATATTAAATAAATAAAATCTGTCAAATAACTACTGCACACTATAAACGAACTGGTTCATGTTTGCCAAAGCTGTAGCAGTTCTCCACCAAAGCAGTATCAAGTACCACTCTGCCAAGAAAACACTGGTGTTAACATAAAACAAAACAGAAATCATCTAGTTCAGCATGAAACAAACAAAATGATGCAAAATAGCATCACATTTAACAAAATTCACTTTAAACACTTAACTAGAACTGTCATTTAAGTTTCTTTCAAACATTACCTCATCAAAATCACCAGTGCTAACTGTGCAAAATTCCATTATGCCATTGCTGGAAGAAAATGAAGATGGTCAGAACATGTTGTTAGCATTGCGTTTTCCCTCTACTTCTACATGCCTCGAAATTTAGTTGAAAAACAAAACTTGCCAATTCATGGAAGAACACAGTAAGTAAAAGAATAAAAAAGGAATAATTTAGAATGTTCCTTGCCTCTTTTATTATAATGTCTTTGTTACTTTTGCAGGAAAAAGAAAATGTAACAAAGCTAACCTATATGAAATTATGTAATGGAGGAAAACAAAAATGATTTACCTCTCACAAGAAGTTTCCAGCCTTTTCTTCTGATCATTACTGTTATCTATCGATTAAGTAAAAACAAAAAACACTGATTTTTCAAAGCATATGCCATTAAGCAAACTATAAATAGAAGACAGAATAAGCACTTTTATCATCGGCAATAAGTTACAGACCATGACTGGAGGAAATGGGTCTTTAAATGCCAGAGGGAACTGTTGGCTTATAAGCAAAGTTGAGTACAGCATCAGTGCTACAACACCAAAACGCCGTATCCCAAGATCTGTGAAGATAGGCTAAAAATTCCACAGTCTTGGCAGACATGTCTTATACTTAGCACAATAAATACCAAAATAATGCATCATACTGCTTAGTAAAAAGATTTATGAAATATCATGTTTGAATAGAAGCAAGGTAGAAAATAACATAAAAAAGGTTCTAGACAGAAAAAATTGCAATCAATTGTGATCACCTAATATAATAATGAAGAACATTTTATATGGTGAAATATAACATACTCAACCATTTTATTATAAAGCAAAATAAATAAAAATGGCACTCAAGTGAAACTCTAGAATAAACACAACATTGGAGTAAAGGCTTGTAGAGGAATACATGGCACACTGTAGGTAAAGTTAGACTTGTGTGAAAATGACCCCATAGCCAGACCACCAACTATCCTCCATGTCAACTTTAGACTGGAATAATGAAGAGTAAAACACTAAAAATACAATGGAAGGGAGAATATGATGACTGTTTCCAGACTGTTAAGAAATGTTTCTATGTTTAAAAATGTAGTTTACAAAAAGAAAGATTCTTTGATTCTAAATTACTTCTTACCATTTTCAAATTCAACCCCATCCTCTTTTGAAGTACATTTCATTGTGGTCTTAATTTCAGGCCTTGAATTTCTCAGCTGGCAGAGAACTGCCTCAGCAATGGGCATTACCATGGCAGCGGTAGAGGTATTGCTGAGCCACATGGACAGAAAGGCTGTGCATCCCATGAAACCAAGCATTAAACTGAAAAAAAACAAAAACAAAAAAAAGGCTAAAGTACTGGACAGTAAATCATGACGATGGCTAAACCAACCTCACTGACTTACAGCATGAGTCTAAACAAGCTACTAATGTTGGGTGTCTTTCCAGAAAGCTTTTTTAATGCAAAGTACTTCACGTCACTTAGTTAAGATCATTCATTAATTAGAGAGTGTTTCCCAAAACCCTTCATACTTAACTATGGTTACCAGACATTTGGCAAAAGGAGGACATGTCCTCCTTTTCGGAGTTGTGTACTTTCACCTAAAAAGGTGAAAATGTCCGGCTTTCATCAATCACTGACTTGACCGTGTTATTGGCGGAAATTGCACGCTATCATCTCTATGTTTTCCATAAATGATCTGTTTTTATCAAAAACAAAACATGGCTACACACCTATGCCCACTTTGCTATTTTGTGTTGTCCGTACTTGTCATACAAAAATGCAGTAGTGTTTTATCTAAAAATGTTGTTCAGCAGTAACACTAACAAGAGGAAATGCAAATGAAATGAGACTACATGAAAACAAAGTAATTGTGTTTTGGTGAACGACACACCGAAAATAAAGCAAAGTGTTTGATTTGTGATTCTTAAGTATCCATTACAAATGGGGGTACCTTTTTGTGACCTGTCAAATTAGTTGTTTTTAAAGTTTTCATTGTAACACATAGTTCACACTGTGTTTCGTGAATAGAACGGGACGCGGTCTCCTTTGTCCTCCTTTATGACTTTCAGTGCCCTCCTTAAGGTTTGCAGGTATCTGGTAACCCTATACCTAACCTCATTCGGTTATTAATGAGTGATCCAACCCATATAATAATAATAATAATTCATTACATTTATATAGCGCTTTTCTCAGTACTCAAAGCGCTCTATGTTACAGGCTACCCTAAGAAAACCACAACAAAAAAAAAAAATACTGACGCTCTTATTTGTACAATGTAACAACAATAACAACAATAATTAATAGGTCAATTCTGCAAAATAAATTAAAAATGATAATAGAGACTATAATTTAGCACAAATTGGTTCTTTGCAGTTTTAACACCTTCAGACAAACTGAGTACACAATGAGTTAACAAATCAAATTTGGTATGTAATCAGGCACATCTTTAAAGTAGGAAGGTGACTTGCACCTTACTATCAGCAACAACAATAGCAGTTTTCTAAAAAATTGTACAACTCAACTGGAGACACCATTTAAGACAGCACCACACAAGAACCCAATTTGCAGGTCTAAATGCTCTTTTCTTGGCAGAAATGAACCCCTTGGACCATCTCAGTAATAAACAACTAAAAGAGAAATACAGCCTGCCCAAAGATAACATAAAACCTTTCCTTGGTCTGATGCAATATGAACTGGAACCAGTAATACTGCAACTTCTGAAAGCTGGTGACGTATACAACCTCAGCAAGGCTGCTTTTGAAAACAGTTCAGCACTTCTTAATATTTTGCCATTTTCTCTACAAGTTGTTGATAACTTCTAATTTGTGAAGTGTTGCTTCTCCTCCCCCCGCACAACCCCCATATTGATGATCGCACTTTTTCTGATTTGTAAGGGAGCCACATCACATTTTGAGCCCATTTAGAGAATTTCTTACTATTTGGTTAAATTAATTTTACCTATTCGTCAGGTTTTTAACTTCATTACTTTTTTTTTTTTTTTTTTTTTTTTTTTTTTTTGCATGTTTTAATCGATTTTTTTAAATTATTTTTTCATTCATTTGAACATGTCGGGTGTGACAATATAACATATATGTGACCATCAAAATACATAAGATCAATATTACTGCTATCAACCATTTATGCTATTCCGATATGGACGTTGAGGAGAAGCCATCACAGAAGAAATTTAAACCTATTTTTAAATGTTGGATAACAAAGGGCTTCAGGAAACACCTGCATATCTCACTTGTTTCTTACCTACATTGTTCATTATCTTGTTTTTTACTAACCAAGATCAATTGATTTTGGGAAAAGCAATCTTTTATCAGCAAGCTAAATGTAACAACTAGCCTCAAACCAGTACTGTTGACTCTGAATCTGGCTTTCTTCTGGCCAGTTCATACATGCATACGCAATCAATTATCAAATCTGTTTAATTCAGTTACGGTGGTTGGTTTTTATCCAGCCAAAAATCAGTAACAAGACAGGAGATGACACTGAATGGAATATCACTTCAACGCAGAGCATGTGGATTTACTCACTTATAGTGATATAGAGCTATCAATTAAAGTACCAATTTGCTACACGTCTTTACAACATGGATGGAAAACTTGAGAAGCTACAGGAAAAAAAAAACCACAACAGAGACAAGGAGAACGTACACGCTCCCGAAAAATTGTGAATGGGTTGGGATTTGAACTCAAGCTTCTACAAATATGGGAGTCAGAAGCACTGAGAGAGAGAGAGAGAGAGAGAGAGAGAGAGAGAGAGAGAGAGAGAGAGAGAGAGAGAGAGAGAGAGAGAGAGAGAGAGAGAGAGAGAGAGAGAGAGAGAGAGAGAGAGAGAGAGAGAGAGAGAGAGAGAGAGAGATAGATAGATAGATAGATAGATAGATAGATAGATAGATAGATAGATACTTTATTAATCCCAATGGGAAATTCACAATGTGTTACTGTGTTAGCCCAGTTTTTCCTTGGTGTTAAATAATCATAACTGTCCATCAAGAATTACAGAAAAAAAGCTATTTTTTATTGTTTACCTGCCAGGATTTGGACCAACAGCAAGCACCATTCGGAGAGCAATCCTTTTATGCAGATTCCACTTCTCAATTGCTGCTGCAAGGCAGACTACTCCAAACAAAAGCAAGTGAATATCTTTGAAGTACTCAGCCGCCACCTAAAAAAGTAGTTCCATATAAACTTACAAATCAAGAAAAGGAAATGTGGCACTAGCACAATAAAAAATAAAACCGATTATGTGCCTACAGTAAATAAAAATGTAATATGTGCTCATTAACAAAGCAGGCCATAACATATTGAAGGCTGTACAGTTTATGCACATAATTTTAATACAGTTATCCACCCATCCATTTTGTAACCTGCTGAACAAGTTTAGGGTGGTGGGGCAGCATTTACTGCAAGGCAAGAACAATTTCTGAATGGTACTCCACTCCATCATGGGGCACATAAACACACGAACATTCCCTCACAAACAACCAATTTAAAGTTGCCAACTAACATAACTTGTATATTTTTGTATGCACTGAAAACCCATACTGACCCAGGAAAAATGTGCAAAAACCTACAGGAAGCGTCTGAGCCAGGACTCTGAAGCCTTGACACAAAAGCTCTAATGAATGTGCCACTATGGGGACCCTTAACCATTTTACCCCAATTAAAGGCAACCCGATTTTTTTTTCACACTGCAAGCTAAGGTGCATAAATAAATAAAATATTTGACAAGGTAACTCCAAGGTTCTTTAATTTTCTTACATGGTTTCTCATGGATTGCATAAAGCAATATTTGTTATTAAATAAATGGCTCCTTGCTATACCACCTTTTTGATAAAAAATTGAGTTCAGTAAGCAGAAAAAACAATTGGGAAAACTTACAGGGCTTTCTTCCCCATGCTCCCCAGGCAGGTTAAGAGACTTTCGCAAAATCACATAGTGAATCAGAGGTAAGGATTAAACAAGCAGACTCAGGGTTTAATACAGTCCTCTAGCTCAAGATTGGAAAGCCATACACCATCCATCTTTGTCAACTAGTATAGCAGTGCCAAGCCTCAACAGAGCATGGAAGGGCATTCTAACTTGTTAAAAGAAAAGCTGTTCCCTTCACGTTGGACAGAAAAATTTCATTTATGACAACAGAGGTTATCTGACCAAAAACAACTGGGAGAAATAGGCAAATGCAAATTAGATGGCCATCTAAAAATTTCCTGAAATGACACAAACCTGAATGGTGAGCTTTTAAATGTTATAATTAATTTTGAATATTGTAATATATATTAAAATACTGTATACTAAAATTTTATTTATAAATGCAAAAGACTTAACCTGCCAAGTTCACGCTAAGTTCTCTGGAATGGATGTGTGTTGACAACTTTGCAAACTTTCTGAGAAGACTGTGGGGCCATTACAACAACAAGAAATCCCTTTCCAGATGACTATTATGCAAAGACATTTTACCAACAAATTGAGAAATTACATGCACTACTTTAAACCTATCAGTTACCAGGGCTGGGAGTTCAAAAGAATCAAACAATGGGTTAAAACCTTCTGACACTGTCAGGGTATCCATGGTAATGTTTGGATGTGAAGAATTGTTCTTTTGATATTGTTGACTGTGGCTCAGATGGTACACCTACGGGTTGTTGGAAAGGACATTATTGAATGTAGGCTGAGAGTGAAATGTTCATAGTAATCCCTTAAGCCAAATTGTGACTGTGTTTCTCTGAACAACCTCATGTGTTTTCAAATGCCTAACACATCTTTGCTACCTAGTCTTTACTATTTAACTTTTGTTTTGTTCTGGAATGTAATGACACTATAACAATACTTAATACAGAAGACGGGTTTTATAAAATTGGGTTAACAGTGTCTTATTTTGCACAAAAGTGACAGTCTTTGTTGAATATTTGCATAGAATATATCAATGATTCTACGGTACGTTTGATGACATTAGCTATGCACATAATGTTGTGGTCAATGATGATAAACTCATTTATGTTTATTTTGTAATATCCACTCTTTTTTCCTCTTATGTATCTATTTATAAAATACTAATACATTTCATGCATACAAAAATTTGTCCCAGAAACTTGAGTTGTTAAATGAAGTGTTCAAAACATGTGGCCAGTAAGGCACTAAAGAAAATGTGAATCAAAACTCCTTCAAGCAGTGGCTTAAAGTTGCGAATGATCTTTCTCCAAATGACCACGTTTTAACAGGGTTATTATGGCTGATGAATCATGAAGTTTCTAATACAACCATAGCAAAGCATGCAGTGAAAAACCACGGAGTTCACCACAGCCAGAAAAAAACAAAAAACACAAGCATGGTCTTGAACTGCAAGTGTGACATGCATGCATTATTCAGCCATGGTAAACTTTGCATTTTCCACTGCATGCTTTGCCATTGTGTTCCTGGATCGCACTGGAAGCAACACGTTTCATCATCCAGAATAGTGCTATTAAACATTTGTTCATTTGCAGAAAGGTCAGTAGCAAGTTCAAGCCATCACCATTTTTGTTCATCTGTCAAGATCCATGTTAACATATTACGTAGTTTCTTGTAGCTTCTTTTGCGACGGTTGATTGACATTGTACTTTTAGTAAGATTTGAGTATTCAGGTCATTTTTGTATTTCTGCAGTTTAGACAAATACTATCTTATAACCTCATTGCAAAGCAGAATATACCAACGAGCAGCTGCAAGAGATGAAAGACACAGAGAGACAGACAGACAGAGGTTAGGAGCACACGCTGATACAACGCATTGCCACACCCACCACTACTAAAGTCACAAGTGGAGAAAAAATGAGACAGAATTAAAGAGATGTAGTGCTAAAAATGTATATGTTGTTATTACAGCAAGGCTCAGGACAATTGACAATTGATGCACTTATGGAAAATTGTAAAATAATATCTTACCTAGGACAAATGCTTTGATGTAGAAAATTGGACTGCTACTGCCTATGGAAAACTTATTTTGGGCACACATCAGCCCCCACTGACAAAAGAAACAATTAAGCAAAAGAAGCAGTTGCAGCAGGAAGAACTAAATGAACAACTTTCACTGAAGTAAGTCTGCTTACTGATCATGTTAGCAGCACACTACCTTAATGGTCCAAAGGATCATGTTGTGATTGCTTATTCACCCATGTTCATTTCAGGGTTTTTTGGGGGGCTTTCGTTTGGATTTACACATCCCAAAGCTGTGAAGCTTACATTGAACCAAAGAGCTTCAAAGTATTAAGATTACAGCATGGATCTGGGTCAATAGAAACCCTAGAGGTGGCATTATTTATGCTCATTTTCAAAAACAGTCCACCATATTGACCGTATACATGAAAACTTTGCCAATGCTGGTGGCTGTGACAGGAGAAACAACCTCAGGATAGCGGCAAGAATTTGTGATGAAAATTAATTACTTCCAATTTTGTTTTATTGTCATAAACACCCCTCAGAAATGCTGAAAGAATTGTTTTCCAAAACAAACAATTTTACTTCAAACTTAAAGTAATCAGTTGTTCCTTAGTTTTTTTTTGTTTATTTAAAAAAACAAAAATTCCTCATTGAAGAATATATGTTTCAAATGATGCAGAATTATTTCAGAAATAAAAATGAATGATTATTGCAGATTTAAGATTAGCAATGATATGGTCAATCAGCTGTGAGATGCAATAATTTTTTTTAACTTGCAGCATCATTCATTTGATTGTAATATAGTGAAAATGGAACAAGTTGCCTATCCAACAATGAAAATTGAAATGTATATGTTACAAAGTAAAAGCTCTAATATAGCTACATGAAGCACTTTAACAAAAAGTGAGAAGATCTGGTTAAAGTGATTTGTAAATATTTATATCAAATATTTTTATAGTAAATTCACTTGTTGGAGGAAAAGTGACATTTCTGTACTTTGAACCTTAATTCCGATAGCTTAAGGAAGATGTTTCTCTTATGCCTTTTGAGTCATAAGCAACCCTCATATTTTTCTACAAAAGTTTCATGAGTTAAGGGAATGCTTCAACCAAAAATATTTTTGATCTGTTTTTCAGCCATTGTGGTTTGTAGTGGTGCCATAAACTATTTTTTTTTTTTTTTTTTTTCTCAAGTATTAACACTAGAATCCCTGAAGCCTACAAAGAAACTCATAATCCTGGGCCTCCATAAATTCCTTTGCGCCTCTCCATTAGGGTCTTTTGTTTTGCAAATGTGTTGATCAGCACAAGCACCCTACTCTCCCATCCTCTATGGACGCAGCTCAACTCGGGGGGGGGGGGGGGGGGGAGTTCTCCCAGCGCAAAGCTCTTCATCTGGTGTGAGGTGCCTGGAGTTGTATAGGGTAAATAATATATTGTTATTTGGAACACATGCATTTCATGTGTGTTCCATGTCTACAACGTTTTAAGTAAATGTATAATGTGTGAAGACTTAAGTCCAAATATCAAATAAACACTTTTACAAAAGTTATATGTATAACAAAACAAGTACGCTTTTTATCAAGAATATAATAGAAGAAAAAGAAAATTGGTTTAGTGTACGACACTGACATGACGACCGTTTGGGTGGTGAAGTGGTAAGAACTGCTGACTCATAATCAAGAGGTCACAGGTTCGATTCCGGCTGCTTCCCAGAATTTGAGTAGTGAGCTGTTCTTATTGTTACTATTATACAATAAAAACATACATTTGATTTGAGTCTGTAACAGCCGGTGTAAATTTAAGGTACTTGTAAAGGTTATCTTTTTTCTTTTTTTAATATATTCGGTTTTATTCTCTTAGTTTCATTCACGCTCCCCTCGATTTGACACTGCTGTTTTCAAATAAAGACGTGCTATAACAGAGGTGAACTCAGATGAGGATGAGAAGAGCATGCCAAGCTTGCCAAGATATCATGCAAAGTTCTGTTTGTGATTATGTTTTGTGATGGTCTTTATATAAAAAAACAGGTCTGTATCGAAGGAGTGACACTTCATAGGAGTAACATAACAAAGGAGTGACATAAATACTGTATTAAAGGAGTTACATTTTATTGGAGTGACATAACAATGGAGTAACAAATTACGATTAAAATTTTATTTAAAAAAAAAAACAAAAATTATTAAAATTAACACAACTGAAAGTACACTCGCCAAAAAAATTGTTGTCGCCTCACCTACCACTTGGATGGTTGGTTGGATGGTTGTCACTCCTTTGAAATTTATATTTGAGGTTTCACTCCTTTGTTATGTCACTCCTATGGCATGTCCCTCCTTTGAATAGGACCAAAAATAACATTTATATGTTACTTATATAAAAGCCACATTGAATGCTATTGCCCTTTTTACCTTGATTTATTTACTCATATCCCTATAAAATAAAAACACTGACCTTTACACAGATCATTGTAGACACGGAACACACATGAAATGCATGTGTTCCAAATAACAATATATTATTTACTCTATACAACTCCAGGTACCTCACACCCAGATGAAGAGTCTTGAGCTGGAAGAACTCCCCCGATAGCCCCCCTCTCAAGTTGAGCTGCAGTGGTGGGGGGGATGGGATAGCAGGCTGCTTGCGCTGATCGACACATTTGCAAAACAAAAGACACTAATGGACAGGTGAGAAGAAATTTAAGGTGGCACAGGATTGCAATTTTTTTCGCAGGCTCCAAGGTTTCTTGTGTTAAAGGAGAACAGATATATCAAAAGACTTGCCTCTCCTCCTCTTTTATTGGTCAAATGTCCCGTTTTCAATTGAAAAATATGATTACATGTGAATGGGCTTCCTGTTTGTAAACTACTTTAAGTTTTCAGAGCTTTTACTTAACAACATTAAAATCCTGAATTTTGAATGGTGTGAACATATGATTAGATGATTATTTTTGGGTGGAACATTCCTTTCAATTGAAATAAAAATGTGCAAATGATTACGTCAATAGGTCAAAAGAAAAACACACACACAATTACCTGACTGGATTTCATAATTCCAAATATGGGAAATAGAAAGGCTGGAACAATAGCAGCTGCACCAAGCGGAACGGCTTCGGAAATCCAGTAAGTAGCAGTTATCAACAAAGTGTAGGCACATGCAGCTTCCTAAAGAGAGGGAAAGAGGTTCATAGAAACATTAAGAAAGCAGCCTTGAAGACAATGATACTTCTATCAAGATAGCATGTTTTGATAATTCTTAAAATAGCAGAGTACAGGTTAGGCAACATTGGTTGTTACTCACAACCAGGTTAATAAATCTTTGGAATGTACTGACAGATAAGAATTATATATGACTGCATTGTTAATAAAAGGCTTAAAACAGTATTAAAATACAAGTATGCATAAATCCAAGTATAAATCCAACATTATCTATGCAACCCTTTGAAAACATTTACTTCTGTTTTGAGGACCTCCTTTTCCATATATAGAAATCACTAACCATCCCTGCCAACTTCAAGTTTCAGAATCCAGATTGTTTGATCATTGACACTGATGTCATCTATTCGCTGTTGTTCACCGCAATTAATGGCTCAACGTACCCACGTATGTCTTATGTAAATATCAAGTACATGACACTCCCAAGTATATTCTCAGGCTGGCAGAACTGGTTCTCGGATTTAATGCACACTTTAATAATAATAAAATAAATTCTTTGCATTTATATAGCGCTTTTCTCACTACTCGAAGTGCTCAGCAATTGCAGGTTAAGGGACTTGCTCAAGGGCCCAACACAGCAGAGTCCCTATTGGCATATACAGGATTCGAACCGGCAACCTTCCGATTGCCAATGCAGATCCTTAGCCTCAGAGCCACCACTCCACCTAATAGTTTTTAATTACTAGAAAACTGAAGTCACTAAATGTATTAGGGTGGGCTCTGCTATTCCAACATTAGCTGGGTGAAAGTGCCTTGGTCAGTTTAATAGAAATACAATGGACTATGTTGAAGCAGCATCCTAATCCAGAATTCAGTTTCAAGAACGACTTTCCAGTCTTCACTTATTTCAAGTTTATCACTGATGTATCTTTACCTCAATATTATTTGACGTAACTCTGTTCACTCCCTCTCCAAGACTAGAAAGCTCTGTTCATTACAAACCAATATTCTTAACAGCTCTTTTATTTTAAAACACACTAAAATCTAACCTAATTTTCAGCTTCTCAGATTTCAATGCCTCAGTTTCAATAACACAATTTTCCATAACAGGGCACTTACTGTAGAATGTGAAGTATGTATCGAGCTAATTGATCATTTTCACACTGTTGTCAAACATCCACTCCAGGCTAAAAGTCGACCCCACAATATTCACCCTAAAAAAAGTAAAATGTAACCAAAACAACATCCCACTTATCCATTCTACCTTAACTTTTTTTTTTTTTTTCTTGTCAGGTCATTAAACAAACATTTCCCTAACTTTCCCTAACTCCCTGGGCTTTAATATTACAAAGCAGAGCATGTGCGTTTCCACTAACCTTATTTGATGTTTTTTGGAAAAATGTGTTTTGTGATCTACATTGGCAAAATAGAAAGACGACGAGACAGCTATTATTTCCTGAGAGCATACAGTATGTAAGGAGCACATTTCACACCATTCTGTTGGATTGCAGTTTACGACAAAGATTCATTCTACATAAATTAATGTAACCTCAAGTCGACCTCAGAGTGAGCCAAAGTTCTTTCAACCTTTTATTTCAACTTCCTTTATTTATTTATTACAAAAAAAAAAACATGTGAGACTGTATGCAGCTTTGTGCATTTATGCATCCAGCTAAAAAAAAATAATCTAAGCTAAATACATTCACGACATTGTAGTCATTCGGAATGTTCCCTTGAAAACTAACCTATATAATGAGGGCAAATGTTTAATAGTTAACAAAAAAAACAAAAAAAAAAACGAACGTAAATCCTGTAACTAAAACAAGTTGGCAACCTTTTGCTTTATACCATACCATTTCTAAGCCCATTTAATATCCTTAGTAGGAAGCAAGAGGGAAGCATGGCAGAAATGATCCCTGGACAGTCCATCACAGGGTCTTATTGCTTTGTATGTTATAGTATTGTTCCTGATTAGTAAGTAAAAGTAATATTGCTCAGTCCTAATGATGTCACATTTATATTCTGAGAAACAACTATAATCAATAATAAACAGATATTGAGAACAATCAATTTAACAAAGCATTAGATATTTTAAAACAGACAGGAGTCTGCACAAAACACTGTGCCAGTTAATAATGACAATGTAATGATTAATAATCTAGCATAGCACAGTCAGTAGCACTGCTGCCTCACATTATCAGGGATAGGGGGTTAACGTCTTACCCCAGTTATTCTGGGAGTTCTCCTCGTGTCTGTGCGAGACCGTCTTCAGGGACTAGAATTTTTCCCTATAAAAAAAAAAAACTGCATATGATGGGCTGATTGTTGACTCTAAGTTGGTCCGTCATGAATGAGTGTGCCCAGTGATGCGTCAGTGTTCTCGCTGGATCTCGCCACATGCACAATCCTGCTAGCAGAGGTTTAGTCCCCCAAGATTGTGTAACAGAATAAACAGCTTCAAAAAACTGAAGGGTGGAATACAAATCTATTATCTCAGTATATCTAAATTAAACTGCAAGTGGTATATTTTAAAAAGGTATACTTTCAGATGTTTCATTTTTTTTCCATAGATTTTTATCATTAATTCATTTTCAGGGCTGAATATGTCTTTTTAAATAAGAAAAGAAAAACAAAAACCATGGATGGGGTCATGATGGGACTGCTGCCATTCCTGACTGATGACCTTTTTAATGCTTCTTTAACTGCAACATTTTGACATTACTTGAAGGGAATGGCAAGCTGATTGCTTGCAAACATGAAGGTCTCACTCGCAGACATATTATACCTCACTTTCTTTTTGAATTATATCTGAATGTTAAAATAGCCCATTAATAAACAGTGCTATAAAAAGGTATTCAGTCCCTTCAAGATTTCCTGCATTGATAGGACACCAGAAGTTCATCAGATATTTCAACTAAAGGCTAATATTGTATAAAACTGAAAAAAAAATTAACATTTACCCTTCTTTATTAAAGAATCAAAAGCAACACAGAGTACAGAAACTCCAAGCCGAAGTTTCCTGTAGTTATATATCACTATCCACATCTTCTTAATCAGATTTACTCCACTCCAGTCCAGTCCTAGAGGTCTGCAGGGGCTGCAGGTTTTCATATCGACTAGTTTTGTGATTGGAAGCCAAGCCAAACAGATAATGAAACTTGGTATTTAATTATATGGATTGTTAGTGCTTTCACTCTTCCAAGACAAATCATTATCACATTGAAGGTTTTTCATTTTCAGAGAATATTATTCGTATGTTTTGAGGTCTGGAACAGATTTACCTCTTGGTTATTCCCTTCTCTCACATGTAATTCAAAACAATTTATTAACTCAGATACTTCATGATGCATACACACAGGTTTAAATGGAAGCATGTTAGCCGGAGAGTTACTGGTTCTTTTCTCATTTGCAATTCATTATAAAGTGATGGCTGATTAAGAAAACAGGAAACAATTAAAACCTTAATGCGGCCGTTTAAAACTAAAAATGGCAATGAATTGTTTTGAATTGAACCAAATGAGTTCACTAAAACTAAGTCCAAAAACCATATTGCTTTAGTAGTAAATGAAAGAGTTCTAATTAAAAATTGGTTAAATCAAAAACCTGCAGCCACTGCGGACCTCCAGAACCAGAGTTGAGTACCCCTGGTCTAAATGAATTTGACTACTACTACTTTAATTCAAAGTTAGCTTGTGGGTCTTATAGGACAAATTTATCATTTTATATGTTGTCACAATCTAAATAAATTTTAAGTCTAAAACCTAAACCTTAAACCAATCTTTTGCAGGCAGACTTTCATGTTTTGTGACTTGGGACCCCAAGTGATGGCATACCTTCTATGTCTTGATGCAAAAAAGCATTTCCAAACTACATTATGATACTATCAACCAGTAAGCTTGACAGTCAGTGTGAACTTCATATTGTAAAATGCAGTCGAGACATATTTCAGCCCGTCTCAGCCATCACTTGAACTTCACCCACTTACATTTTGAAAAGCATGATGTGAGCAAACCCATTCACATTATCAAGCAGCATTTCCACCTTTCTTTGTCTACCAAAGACCTGTTACCAGTGTATTTCTCAAGGATATATTCAGGAACAATGATTTTAACAATTAGTGGGAGTCTTAGAGAGCCCTAGATATTGTTTCATTGTCTTTGTAACTTCAGGGAATATTTTAGGCCTAGGTGTTTGAGGAATATGGCAGAAAATCCACTCCCAAAAAGATCACCGTATATACTCACGGATAAGTTCTCCCGTGGATAAGTCGGGGACTTGATTTTACCGTATAATTTCTGGTATTTTATAATGTTGGTCGTATAAGTAGAATGCGGAAAACTCACACTATTGGGACAAGTGATTATGATATGCTAATGCCCACCTGAGAGAGTAACCATGGAGCACACTGCCTTTTTCTTCCATGTGGGTGCGGCAATGCGCTGTATCAGCGGGTTCTCCTAACATCTCTCTCTGTCTCTATTATGCCTACGTGACCACGCGGTAATACCCAAACTATTCTGAAGCAACGTTTGCACTGATTTGCGTTTTGTATCTCAAACCCTCATACACCTTTATTGTAAGAACATCCCTTATCTACAATGGAGCATTCGATCAGAAGAAAATATGAAGCTGGTTTTAAATTAAACATTGTTGAAGTACTGAAAGAAATTGGTAACTGCGCTGCTGCAACAAAATTCGATGCATCTAAGAAACTGATGCGATTGGAGAAGGCAAGAAGATGAAAAAATAAACATAAGTGTCACATTTTTGAACGGGCGTATAAGTCAGGGTATGATTTTATGATTGATTTTTCAGGTTTCAAGACCCGACTTATACGTGAGTATATACGGTAATTACTGTCCAGACATCTATCCATTTGCAGATTTGGGAACGCCTTAGAAAATTATGGAATGGTACTCTTAGCCTTTCCTGGCAGGAGACATCAATGAAAATGTTACCATTAGTTTTCAGGAATTCCTTTTGATTGCAGCATAATGTGCCTGTAGAATATCTGTGGTGACAATTTGACTTTAATGATTAAATTCAAAGTTCAGAAAGATTTAATAGCCAGAGCTGACCTTTGCTGGGCTGAATTCATTGGGGATCGTGATCTGTGTGATAGTTGCATGTAAATGTATGTATGACCATAAGATAATTAAGATAATTGCTAAGTTTATAAAGTAACTGCTGCTTGTCCGATTACTTTTGACTATAAACAAATAAAACCACTTACTTCAACCACTTCACAAAAAGAAAAAAACAATTAAAGGTTAGCTTTGAATTTTATGTGTGGACATAGTTTTAAAAAAAAAAAAAAAAAAATGGAAATTCATGAAAATACAAGTGGGAACTTTAAAAATTCCCACAATACATGAGGGCAGGATAATTCTGTTAGCTGGAGGTGACACCGTCAATGACTGAAAACTCAACACGGTTGCTTCTTCACTAGCTCCCCTCATGACATATGATGTGCTCAAAGGCACTTAAATCTTCAATCTTACCCACTTAATATAACTTGCACACATATGCACATCTGTTAAACATAGTGCTAATTAGAGCAGCAGACAGAGTTTACCTATGATTTTAGTACCAACAAAGAAGTCACTGGAAGGACAGTCCCACAGAGTATACACATATACTACAAATAAGGGAACAAATATACCAACATTAGCTAGGAAACAGCATAGAAAGACACCATGATTGACACCTTTTCCCTTTTTCCTTTACATCAGTAAGAACTAAATGGACATATTGGTCTAAAAAAAAAAAAAAAATCTTACAATTAAATGCTGACCTAAAAAATGAAAGATTTAATTAATATCCTACCTATAACATTGGGCTGTGATGCTTCCAACAGAAGTCTGAGATGTTATTGACATTTCTGCACTTCAGTGATTTATATTTTCTGAGTTATACTGCTTTTGTTTGATTATATTTATACCCAATTTGTTTCCTAATTTGACTATGCTGCAGTCTTACTTAATAATAATAATAATAATAATAATACATTTTATTTATATAGCGCCTTTCCCATGCTCAAGGCACTTACAGAATATAATAAAGAACGGCAGAATATACAGTATATAGCATTGTACAAACCAGATAAATAAATAAAGAAGATTAAGACAGTAAATTCTGAAAAAAAAACAGACAGCATAATTGATGTTCTAGCACACACACACACACACACACACACAGGTTACATGAGCAACTTGACAGAGAAGTAAACTGAGAGAAAGGTAATAAACTCAAGTAGAGCTAAAAGCCTTCCTGAACAGATGAGTTTTGAGTTGTTTTTTAGAAGAATTCATGGAGTCAGCTGACCTGATTAATTTTGGTAGGTCATTCCAGAGTCTGGGCGCTATACAGCTGAAGGCCCTGTCACCCATAGAGTGTAGATTAGTGAGGGGCACAACAAGATTACCAGAATCAGAGGACCTTAGTGGGTGGGCAGGCACATAGTGATGGAGAAGGTCACTGATGTAGTTTGGCGTGAGGTTATTTAAAGCTTTGTAGGTTATTAGTAGGATTTTATATTCGATTCTGTAGGACACAGGGAGCCAGTGAAGACGGAGCAGGATGGGTGTGATGTGCTTGCTGCTGCTGGTTCGAGTAAGGACTCTTGCAGCTGAGTTTTGAATAAGCTGGAGCTGTGATATAAGATTAGAAGGGGCACCTGCCAGTAGGGAATTACAATAATCGATGCGGGATGTGATAAAAGCATGGACAAGTTTCTCAGCATTAGAGAAGGAGAGGAAGGAGCGAACACGGGATATGTTACGGAGGTGAAAGTAAGAAAGTTTCTTAATGTGATTTATGTGGGCGGAATAAGTGAGGGAGGAATCAAAAATGACACCAAGATTTTTTACAGTAGAGGCAGGTCTGATGAGATCACTGCCAAGATTGACTGGGAAGGAGCTCATTTTATTAAGTTGCATTTTAGTCCCAATTTGCAGGAGTTCAGTTTTATTGCAATTTAATTTTAAAGAGTTCTGCTCCATCCAGGTTTTAATTTCACTAAGGCAGGTTGTGAGCTGAGAAAGCTCTGATGAAGTTTCACTTTTAACATTGAAGTAGAGCTGGGTATCATCTGCATAAAAATGATAACCCAATCCATAACTACGGATAATATGGCCAAGGGGAAGCATATAAATACAGAAAAGCAGAGGACCAAGGACAGAGCCCTGAGGGACTCCTTGTGTGACTGGCACGGAGTTGGATCTGCTGTTGCCAAGACTAACAAACTCTTGCCTATCAGTCAGATAGGACTTGAACCACTGGAGGGCAGTGCCAGAGATACCCAGCATGTTCTCCATTCTGGACAGTAGGATGTCACGTCTGACTGTGTCAAATGCTGCACTGAGGTCTAACAGAATTAATATGCTAGTTTGTCCAGAGTCTGCTGCCATAAGCAAATCATTGGTTACCCGTAGCAGAGCAGTTTCACAGCTGTGCTACAGCCTGAAACCAGACTGAAAGGGTTCCATCAAATTATTAGAGGTTAGGTAATTGGTGAGTTGGGAAGCTACAACACGCTCAAGAACTTTTGACAGGAAAGGTAAGTTGGAAATAGGCCGGAAATTGTTAAGATTGTCAGCATCAAGGCCAGACTTTTTTAACATTGGGGTTACAGAAGCAATTTTAAAAGTGAGCGGCACAGAGCCAGTGTCAAGGGATGAGTTTATTATTGTTGTAACAGTCGGGATTATGGCATGAAGGCAGGATTTAAGTAGTGTGGTGGGGATGGGGTCCAGTACACAAGTAGTCGGCCTCATCTTACAAAGCAGGTTATTAACAAACGCAGAAGTGACTGGTGAGAACTTAGAGAAGGAGCTGGATGGAGTGGGAAAACAGGGAGAGATATAAACAGATGATGTATTTATGTTAGTTGAATTATTTAGATCTTTAATTTTGTTACGGAAAAAGTGGAGGAATTCCTCACAGACTTCAGTAGAAGAGGTAGTTGGACCAGATGCGGGTTCGAGTAGTTTATTAACTACAGAGAACAAAACCCTTGGGTTATCATGGCCACTTTCTATTATTCTGCCATAATGGGTGTTCTTGGCAGAAGTTAGTGCTTCTCTGTAAGCTCTTTGGTGGTCAGAGAAAGCCTGGATGTGCACGGTGAGGCCAGTCTTACGTGACATTCTCTCAAGGCGTCGGCCATACATATTTAAGTTTATTATACTTTTCATATTGATTGGTATTGTGTTTCATTATAACATTTTTGATCTGTGTCTGCTGCACCATGCATTGCATTGTCTTTCTTCAATTAATGTTTCTGTACCATGGGGGAAGGCAAAAATGTTTTCATTGTACTGAATGTAACTATGAAAGTGAATTTAACTGAACTCATTTTCAGAGATCAAATCAAATGAAGTTACAGTTTATCTTCTTTTTGCTACTTAAAGAAAGCATCGATAATGCAGGTTGAACCATTCCAGCATTTCAGTCCTTGAACTCGTAATTATTCATGTTATTTTCTCGATTTCTTAATTATGCTTTAGATTAAACATCTGAAAAGCCAAGTTATGTACTGCAAGCTACTATATTTCATTTTTATAGCAAAATACTAAGGTCTGTTTGGTGATTCCATTATTGTAAGTCTTGAAAAACAGAAAAAACATTTTGGATTTATCATCCAAACAAAAAGTTGCCAGTCTTTTATTTTTTTTCTTTAAAAAGAAGCACTCACCCACATTTTTTACGTTTTATGCAGTTATGCCAATGGGAAATCCTTATAAACTCTTGGCACAAAGTTAAATGTTTGTTATGTTAAGAATTAATGTTAACCATTTTCAAAAAGGATGAGTGGCATGATGGCACATTTTCAGTTAGGGGCTGCTATTTTATGGCTCCAATAACCAGAGGTCAATTGCAAGTTCACTCAGAATTTGCACATTCCTCTCAGGCTTACATTTTTTATTTCCCTCCACATATTCTATACTCCTCACACATCTGAAACAGATTAAATTAGGTTGATTTATGATTTATTGGGTTATTATTGTCACGTGTAATGAGTACAGTGAAATTCTTACTTGCATGTGCGTATTAATATTCTCCTTGGTGCCATAATTAGCAAATATAACAACCACACCTTAAAATTTCTGTCTTACCTGAAAAAACCTGGGAGCGAAGTTCATAACACTATATACAAAAAGGAGGCATTAAAAATTATAGAGGTGTTTGGATGGACATGAACGTGTGTGTTCTGTATTGGACAAGTGTCTCATTTAAGGATTCGGTCTGAGCCCAATGCTGCTGTGATAAGCTTTGTCCTCACTCTAAAATTCTGTAAATAAATAGATTCAGAAATTGTACATGTATCTGCTAAAATGTATAAGCAGAGAACTATACAAGACAGCAAATTTAACTGTCAAACTTTTGATAAAATATAATAAAGACAACATATTCTCAAACCAGATATATAAACTTTCATACATTACATATAAAGAACGCATAAACGTTAAAGCACACAAAAGTCAAAAAACTCAGTCTTGCTGTTGGGATGTAATTAGGGGAACAATCATGAAGTGAAAGTGCTGTATTGCTTTTGGCATATTTTTATATTCTCTTTTTCTCAATAGAACATTCTCAGATCCACTTAATGCAATTCAGAGTTGTTGATTTCTTAAAATGTTAATCTCACTGGAAAGAATAAAGAATCCAAATCCAAAAGACTCCTATGAGAAATTCTACAGCCAGTGTAGCTAGCAGACACTGCATACTGTACTGTATATAGCATTTAATGTAAACAGATCATTCCATGGATTCAAGAGTCTATACTGAAGATGTTGCGAAATAAAGGAACAAGGAATTGCAAGGGAAGCCCTTATAATGGGATCAGTAAACTCTTCTCGGCCTCAGACCCTGTCCTTTTCTAATTTTGGGAAGCCACTGTAAGCACATACACCAAGGCAGCCAAAACCCAAGGGATTCAGTCTCCTCCAAAGAAGGTCATGGAGGCGAAAAGAGGCCTGCTCATAATTTTTTTTTTGTTCTTTATTTTGCCTTATACAATTTCTTGTATTAGGAATTTGTTAGTTTTCGCATACCCCTTGGGGTCAGAGCGCAGGGTCAGCCATTGTACAGCACCCCTGGAGCAATTACAGGTTAAGGGTCTTGCTCAAGGGCCCAGCAGAGTAGGATCTCTTTTGGCAGTGACGCGGATTTGAACCGGCAACCTTCTGGATGCCAGAGCAGATCCTTAGCCTCAGAGCCACTACTCCGCCCTGATCAATGGTAATGGTACTGAAACATACGCTTACGTTCTTTCCCAGGCATACAAAAGCCTAAGGTTTGAAAAAGAGGGTCATTTGATAAACTCCTTCAAAGCAATCAGAGCTCAGACTGCTCCAGGCATCCCATAAGATCTGCCAGAAGGTTAAAGACATTAATTTAAAAGAATCTCACTCAGAAGCTGTTCATAAAGAGAACTCGTTTGTCTGGATTTAAGAATGCAATTGGGGCCTTAATTTTTATTTTTATTTGCCACAAGCCCTCTAGCAATTGCAATGTGCATTAATAGGGAAAAAATATTAGCAAATGATAATCGTACATTTAGCTGAAGCCCGACGCATTTACCCAAGGCGACTTACAGGTTCAGTGTTCATTTGACAATTGGTGCACAGGTAGGTTAAGAGAGTTGCTCATTATCACATGGCAAGCCTGAGGTGAGAACTGAATCAGAAAGATTGTGGCTTAAAGAATATTCAACCCAAAAGTTATATATTAAAATAAATATTTTATTTACATGTTACTTGCCCCATGTAATTTGTAGTGGAATCCAAGAAAAATTTTTAATCTCATGTTTTCAAGCAGAATGGAGAGAAAAAAGTTTGACACAATAGAAGCCAACATGGACCAATGCCGTACAACAGTAAATGATATGAAAAACATCCATAAATAAGTGTTGCATAATTCACGTCAGTTATCCTGTTGAATGCACAAAACTCACAAAATGCATGCTTTTTCACTAAAACATTGCTAAATATTTACTTTCAGAATGATGAACACACATCATAAACAGGAAACCTGGAGACTCATGGGAATCAATTTTTGAACTGAAGACAGGACTCTTGACCAATAAATGTGGAGGAGAGGTACATTTTTCCATGGATGTTTTTGTCATTTGCCATTGTATAGCTTTGGTCACGATTGGCTTTTATTATATAATAAACTATATTCTCTACATCCAGCAACAAAACATATGATTAAAAATGTATCTTAGCCCAAAAATATCATTTCTGTATTTCTTTAAAGTATAATGACTAAGCACCTACACCATATGACCCAAATAATGAGAAATTACACTAGCTATAGGTGAAACACTGCACACTACCTAACACTTCTCTTTGCAAGATATTTTCTTCAAGTAAATTCGACGTATGGGTGGTCAATACAGTTTGATTTACAGTTTCAACTATGAATCCAATCCAGTTTTCAATTTGGATTCTTGAGGCCCTTGGAGGTTTCCAGAACTACTGCAGTGGTGAACACGTTTAGGCCACTACTCTCTGTACTCTCAAAGCTAATCAGTAGATGCAGATGTATTTTGGTGTGGCACTAAAATAATTACAATGGATAAAAAGAAAACTGTTTTATGCTACAACCTTCTACTCATTGTCACTAGCAAATGCTGTGTAAAAGTTAAATTGCAGTTCAGGTCTCTAATTAAACATTTTTATAGCTTAGTAAACGTTTTGCAGAGTTCACTACATTTACAACAGTTTTAGGAACACCAAGTAAATTACAAGAAATAAATATTAAAATCATTTTTAAGTTCAGTGTAACATCAATAGCTTGAAGGTAAATTCTAATTCTTTTCATTTGGTTGTATGATGTATAAAAAAGACAGCATATTAATTTATTCCTAAGTACTTTATGAAGCCAAATAATTAACTTTGCTGATTCAACAAACAGCTATAAATGAGGTTGACGATACAGAAGCTCCCTGCAGATACAAAGTAAAAGGCTGTTGACTACCATAGCATGTCATTTTGCCTTCTTCAGTGTGTTTATACAGTATATAATTTTACTGTGTCATGGTCTTCCAAACTATTTTCAGAAACATGTTTACTTTATTCATTTGTTGGGCTCTTTCCCTTTAGTTGATCTCCATAAACTTGACTGCCTACATCAATTATGCACTTGCTCTCATTACTCTCTGTACCATACTCTGTACTGTCAGAATATACTTTCATATTTACAACCAATTCTTTGATGAGTGTTCATTAATGAATATTACAAAATAAGAACATTTTGAATAGAACAGGCCATTCAGTCTAACAAATTCTATCTTCCTTAATTCCTCCATAATAACATCAGTTCAAGTTGTTAATACCCCCAAAGTCCTACTCTCTACAACACTCCTTGATAATTTATTCCAAATACCTATGGTTCACTGTATAAAGAAAAAATATGTAATGTTTGTGTGAAATTTACCCTTAACAAGTTTCCAACTGTGCCCCAGTGCTCTTGAACTCAATCTGAAATAACAGTCTTGATCCATTGTACAACCTCATTTCATAATTTTAAACATTTCAATCATATCTCCTCTTAATCTCCTTTAAACTGAAAAGGTTCGACTCCTAGTCACTCTTCTATGGACGTTTTGTAGCTTTGCTGTTTTTATTGTAACCCAGAGACCAACACTGCACTCAGTATTCCAGATGTATACTCATGAGCAGGGCTGTGGCGTCAGACAATTTTGGTTACTCCTAATAAATTTTAATTTTTTTTTTTTTTTTTTTTTTTATTTTTTTGTTCTTTATTTCGCCTTATACAATTTCTTGTATTAGGAATTTGGTAGTTTTCACATACCCTTTGGGGTCAGAGCGCAGGGTCAGCCATTGTACAGCGCCCCTGGAGCAATTACAGGTTAAGGGCCTTGCTCAAGGGCCCAGCAGAGCAGTGGCATTTTTGGCAGTGACGGGGATTCGAACCGGCAACCTTCAGGATACCAGCGCAGATCCTTAGCCTCAGAGCCACCACTCCGCCCCAAATTGTAATGAAAAAAAAAAATACAGCAAGTTCAAATGTCCCATTTCACAAACAACAGTCATAATTAAGTACTTCTCTGATGTAAGAATTAAGCCCAGTGCATAGCTGTGTTACTACTAGTGTGAAGTTCATCTGAGCTATTATACAACCTGACTTTCACATATTGTAATCTGGATTATGGTACATTACAAAAAATGTTTTCATTTTATTTCAGATATAATGTGTTTAACAAGTTAATTTGAGTGTAAACAAGTGAAATGATGTAGGTGTGTGCTATGGCTTGATGTGTGTTCAGGGGTTCTTGTCTTTTGTTTAAACTGGCCAATACGGTAGAGAGTCAGCTTCCTAGCCAGTAGTTCTGTGGTTAAATGATGTGTATGTTGCCTTCCTTTAATCAACATGGAAAATACATTAGCATATTAAATACAGAGGAGTCCGAGTCAGAGGTACCAGAAACTAAGGAGTCGGAGTTGGAGTCGAAGGATTTATCTACCGACTCCACAGCCCTGCTCATAAGTATACACTACCATTCAAAAGACTGGGGTCATCCAGAATATTTCATGTTTTTGATAGAAATTAATACCTTTTATTATCAAGATTCCATTACATTGATTCATAAATATAGCCATAGCATTACTGGTATTTAAAATGTCTATTACTGCTTGAAATGATTGCTTTGAAGAGCCTAATTTTCAGCAGAAATTACTTCAGTGTTCTATTGGTAAACTCCCTTAGCGTAACCTAAATTAGTAATGCTTACTGGCTAATTGGTTACTAGAGAAACCTTTGTACCTGTTAATATACACTTAAATAATTCAGACCCCAGAATGTATATAACATGTTATTATATTTAAATGCTCCAATGTTTTGATCACTACTTTGTGTCTCCTACCTCTCCTGTGCAAGCTAAACGCAAAAGGAGTCCCCTCAAACTATTTGTCTACATCCCAAGGATAGATCGACCATCGACATCTCACACACAAACCCCATATTGACATGGCGAATGCATTCATCAGAGAAGGCCAACGGATTACATTGTGTGCTGTTACTATATATTTGAATATCACCTATGGATGTGCTACATGCCAAAGTGCACAATGATTTCGGGTATCGTAAAGTTTGAACAAGAGGAGTACCTGATCACAAGCCAACATCCTTTGGTGAATTTCAGCAGGTTTCACTCTCTCCACCCAAAGAAATCTCACTATGGCATGCTGTCAACAATAGTGCAATCCTGCAGCAGAGCATCCATGTTCATTTGACCTTGGCTATAACTAGACTAAAAGGCAGAGCGCCGCCTTATGCACGTTCGAACACCCCATACGCCATCACAAACCGGCTGTATTGCATCAGGTTCTATCCAATGCAGTTACTCGTATGAATATAAGGTGGTGAAATGCAAAATTTCACAAGGAAGAATACTAGCAAAACAATTAAAATTAGGCTGACTGAAGATTTGAAATTCATTTAGAATTTTTTAAATAGTTACCCTGTAACACATCAAAATATATTTCAAATTCAGATAGAAATGTGCCAGACCCATCAATTATGACAGGTTAGATGTTTTATTTACCCAGATGAGTATATGTCTTCAGTTGCTCTGCACAAGTAGTGTTGGATGATTCAGGTTTCTTTCACCACATAACTAGTAACAGCAAGACTAAAGCTGGCTGGATGGTTTTAAACAACACTAGTTTGTTTAAAAGGAGTGAGGCTCATTGCTGTAAGTAACATTATTGACACACAGCATGCTGTCACTGTTCAACTAAGGGTGTAGCCAGGGTTATTTAAAATAGATACTCAGTTGCTGTACATCAAAATGGAAAAACTAGTAGGAGCACAACAATGGAATGCTATTTGTGCATAGCATGGTCAGAGATTCAGGCAGTTCACAGCAATTCTAGACAACTAAAATGTGCTTGAATGCGAAGAGGTGTGGCCACAAGTAACCAGTTTGTCAGGTTGTTCCATTGTCCAATTGTTCCAGTAAGACGCAATAATGAATGGTGCAAAAGCAGGGCATGGAAAGATAGCAGTTGCATACAGCTGTAGAGTTGCTGCTCATCTGGGGCCTCATGTATAAACCGTGTGTACGCACAAAAATGTGGCATATGCCCATTTCCATGCTCACATCAAGATGTACAAAAACTGAACATGGCATAAAGCCACACACATTTTCGCAGCAGCCTTGGACACTGTGTATGCACATTTCTGTTCAGTTTTGTAAACAGGTAGCACTCATCATCAAAGCAGTGCTACTGTTTCTGTGTGGTTTCCCTTTATTTTTTTATATTCACATCCATGTTGCAGGCTCTATTAAGTACACCGAAATTAATTGCATATTGTTTACAAATGTAAAGCTCTTGATTATAATCAGTCCGTAACAATATAGTGGTGCACGGGGTGGCCAAACTATTCCAACTAACAAGGCTGCTTTAACATTGTTAGAAGACATTGCAAATAGAAGATTTAGAAAAGCACTTATTTAGATATCATACTGATTTATTGTCCCATGATGATGACTGGCGTCAAAGTCGATTTAGATTTTCAAAAGCTATCCTCTTGAGACTGTGGGCTGAGCTGGTGCTGGCTTTACAAAGGCATACTTTGAGGAATTGTGCTCTACCTGCTACTCTGCAAATTCTGTCCACCCTCCGGTTTTTAGCCACAGGAGCTTTTCAACATGAACTGGCTGACTAGTCGGGTATTTTCCAGTCATCACTGAGTCACGCCATGCCAGCTGTATGGGATGGCATTATCCGCTTGTCATAGAAGATTTCCTTACACTGGGGTTTAATGGGCGAGCATCAAAGCACAATTCTCGGCAATGTCCAGGTTTCCAAATTTAAGCAGAGAGATCAACTGCATGCACTCTGCTATAAAGGCACCTTCAGAGAATGAATTTGCTTATGTAAATAGAAAGCATCTCCACTCTATTAATGTGAAAACTGCCTGTGATGTGAAAATGTATCTCATTCATGTTGTCGCAAGATATACAAGAGTCTCGCCAACAAATGAAACATCTCGCTGCTCAAACAGTGTGAGCCCTAGAATTCCTGCATCTCCCCCGGTGGTGTTGACATTCAGATGGTGGGCTGCTTCTTGCCTTTTCACGTCAACTTTGATACCTGACCACTTCTTCTTTATTTCGGGCACTGTGCAACTTTCTGATTTTGAACTTTTGACTGCCTCCGCCACACTGTGCCACTCCAATTTCCTTTTGTTGCTTATACCACTGCCTAAGCCACAAAATTGCATGTTTTTCCTTGCCTCCAGTTCACTAAGCACACCTCCATTTTCTTAAAATTTTTTTTATATGCTTTTGCCGTTGTCTTTTAACAGAACACTGAATGGAAAGGACTATTTATACTAACTTGCTTATTCAAATAGACAAAATTCTAGGAGGAGTCAGGATGGGTCTGTCGGAATGAGCATGTGCATTAAAATTCACATTAATTGGGATTTATAATTGGAAAGTACGTAGAACTTTGCTTACACACAGTCTTATGAATCTGAATTTTTTTTTGTGTTTATGCATAGTTCTAGTTTTGCCCAAACACCATGATTTAGTGTGAATTCTATGCAAGGCATTACACAGGAGGTCCCAGATGTTGATGATGATTTTCTGGAACCAGAAACCATATTTATCAAGCATCTCAGAGTACGAAAACATTCCTAACTGGCTCAAAAATCTTATAGTGATGTAATTTGGTTCTACTCTTAGAAGCAGCTCTAAATGCATTTTATTAATTTTCTTAAGTTTGAAAACTATTCACCAGTTCACCAGGATTTAGGAGTACTAATGAGCTGTCCTAGCTCACTAGGAGCTGCCAGAAGATGGCATTCAGGCAGGATTTGACACGTCAGTCAGTCAGTCATTTTCCAACCCGCTATATCCTAACACAGGGCCACAGGGGGTCTGCTGGAGCCAATCCCAGCCAACACAGGGTGCAAGGCAGGAACAAATCCTGGGCAGGGCGCCAGCCCATCGCAGAGACTGACACGTACATCCTTGTAAAGGCAGACTGGTTTGGAAATGCTCCACAACAATGAACATTAAAAAAATCTTTTGATTTGACAGAGATGGAATAATATTCAAAACATTATAATATTCCTGTTTGTTACATTATGAATCCATCTATGTAGAGAAGCCATGCTTTCAGCTGAAACTAAAGTGTTAATTACAGTGTATCCGGAAAGTATTCACAGCGCATCACTTTTTCCACATTTTGTTATGTTACAGCCTTATTCCAAAATGGATTAAATTCATTTTTTTCCTCAGAATTCTACACACAACACCCCATAATGACAACGTGAAAAAAGTTTACTTGAGATTTTTGCAAATTTATTAAAAATAAAAAAATTGAGAAAGCACATGTATATAAGTATTCACAGCCTTTGCCGTGAAGCTCAGAATTGAGCTCAGGTGCATCCTGTTTCCCCTGATCATCCTTGAGATGTTTCTGCAGCTTAATTGGAGTCCACCTATGGTAAATTCAGTTGATTGGACATGATTTGGAATGGCACACACCTGTCTATATAAGGTCCCACAGTTGACAGTTTATGTCAGAGCACAAACCAAGCATGAAGTCAAAGGAATTGTCTGTAGACCTCCAAGACAGGATTGTCTCGAGGCACAAATCTGGGGAAGGTTACAGAAAAATTTCTGCTGCTTTGAAGGTCCAAATGAGCACAGTGGCCTCCATCATCCGTAAGTAGAAGAAGTTCGAAACCACCAGGACTCTTCCTAGAGCTGGCCGGCCATCTAAACTGAGTGATCGGGGGAGAAGGGCCTTAGTCAGGGAGGTGACCAAGAACTCGATGGTCACTCTGTCGGAGCTCCAGAGGTCCTCTGTGGAGAGAGGAGAACCTTCCAGAAGGACAACCATCTCTGCAGCAATCCACCAATCAGGCCTGTATGGTAGAGTGGCCAGACGGAAGCCACTCCTTAGTAAAAGGCACATGGCAGCCCACATGGAGTTTGCCAAAAGGCACCTGAAGGACTCTCAGACCACGAGAAAGAAAATTCTCTGGTCTGATGAGGCAAAGATTGAACTCTTTGGTGTGAATGCCAGGCGTCACGTTTGGAGGAAACCAGGCACCGCTCATCACCAGGCCAATACCATCCCTACAGTGAAGCATGGTGGTGGCAGCATCATGCTGTGGGGATGTTTCTCAGCGGCAGGGACTGGGAGACTAGTCAGGATAAAGGAAAAGATGACTACAGCAATGTACTGAGACATCCTGGATGAAAACCTGCTCCAGAGTGCTCTTGATCTCAGACTGGGGTGACGGTTCATCTTTCAGCAGGACAACGACCCTAAGCACACAGCCAAGATATCAAAGGAGTGGCTTCAGGACAACTCTGTGAATGTCCTTGAGTGGCCCAGCCAGAGCCCAGACTTGAATCCGATTGAACATCTCTGGAGAGATCTTAAAATGGCTGTGCACCGACGCCTCCCATCCAACCTGATGGAGCTTGAGAGGTGCTGCAAAGAGGAATGGGCGAAACTGGCCAAGGATAGGTGTGCCAAGCTTGTGGCATCATATTCAACAAGACTTGAGGCTGTAATTGCTAAATGTAAATGGGATTTCTCAGTTTTTTATTTTTAATAAATTTGCAAAAACCTCAAGTAAACTTTTTTTCATGTTGTCATTATGGGGTGTTGTGTGTAGAATTCTGAGGAAAAAATGAATTTAATCCATTTTGGAATAAGGCTGTAACATAACAAAAGGTGGAAAAAGTGATGCACTGTGAATACTTTCCGGATGCACTGTATGTTACATTTTTTGGCCATAGGGATAAGGCAGCTTTGTAATAACAATAATTTGTCACAACACAAGCAATTGCAGCAAATGCAATTACAGTCTAGAGAGATAATACAGCACCATCACACAGGTGGTCATGGATGCAAACTGTATTGTAGTAGCCAGCTCTCTCAAGATAAGCAGTGCAGGATGGAATTGACAGTGAAAGGCAGTCATAGACTCATGGGACATTGGATAAACAGAGTCTATCAGAAGATAAGGGATCATGGAGACATAAGACTCTGGAATACTATTGGGAACAATGGAAGAGTGAACCCAAGTATAGTAACGGTGCGGTAATAGCTGTGGCTAATTTCAGTAATGGTTATTTTACAAAGCATTTACCATAACAACAGGATTCTTCTGGAAATACAGCTGTGAAATGTACCCATTATCAGGCTGAACTCTCATTCAGTATGTGTGTCTCAGTCCATCCGTCTCAGTGTTTAATGCAGAATTATTCATGATGTTGAAAAGTACCAACAAGTTCCTACTTTATTAGGTTTTCCTTCTTCTTCTGCATTATTGTTATCGTAATCTTTTGGTAAAGCCTCAACATTAGTATAAGAAAACTACAAAATGTCAGTGTGTGTGTTAATTTGCAGCAAGGAGTACCAAAAAGTTGTGATGTTATTCATTCTCAAGTGTAGCCTCTTACTCTTCACTGTGACTGGGCCAAGGATGCTTCCTAATTTCATTTAAAGTCCTAATCAGAGGTAGGACAAATTCTTATCCTAGTCAGACTATTAGTGAAATTCCAGGAGTAATTCTGAAATGCTTTATAAATATGGGCCTAGGTCTAGCAAACCTGGGGGGTCATCCCTGAAACAAGATGGTATAACAACCACAGGCTAGCGACAAAATCACTGAGGGCCCAGTGCTGGCATAAATGGTTGAACTGGAACCAAAGTACTGACTTACTCTGTTCAGTTGGCATCTTTCTGCTCCATGACTTTCGTTATGATTTTAATACAACATATTAGTCAAGCAGGGGGAAGTCGGAACACCATGATACCCTAACATTCAATCAGAGAGCATGCGGTAGCTTTCATCCACATGAAGCTTTAAGCACTGTGATACAATAACATTCAATCAAAAACTTTCATGACCCCAAACTTCAATCAAAAACTTGGCACTTTCTATAAACAGAAATTGGAAGAGGCGAGTACCAGCTCACTCCAGCCACTGACTGGCATCAAGACTGTCTGGATCTAAACCTAACACATGCTGTTCTGGTCTCTGAATGTACTCCGCAGGAATGTGCCCATGAAGGAGAGCAATGCCCCATGCTTACTTAGACAAAATGTTTATATCCTTGCTGTTCCTATAATGAAGGGGGAAAAAAAAAAAACATCAGGACTCAGCTAATTCAGTCATACTAGATGGGCCTTCATTCAGTAGGATGACAAAGTTAATGGCAGACAGCCTTGACCAGAATCAGTGATTTAAAAAAATGAGGCAGAGAGTGGACACTCTCTGGGCACCGTTGGGCACACAAGCACTTACCTGAGAAGCTGCCCAGATATGATAACTGACTGTTGACAAATGGCGAGGAACCTACTAAATCAGCTATAAAGAGGCCCTTCATTGTGGGTTGTACTGAGCTTAGCCCGTAGGCCTTAATGCCACACCCAACCAAATGAACACCCGATATTCAGTGCAGAATTAATAAAGCAGCTGTTTTCCTGTCCTTATGAAAGACACCAGAGATGTGAGGAGTCTTGGAGGTTTATTTTCTCCTGGAATGCTACTGACTGGACATTTCATTTTCCTCTCCTTGATTGTCAACTGGCCAATATCTCAATGACAAGAATCCATTTATGTTATTTTATCTTACTACATGTTTAATATATTCTGCATTTTTATGTTTGTGCATTATGTAATTTGTACATTTTGTTTACCTGTAAGTTTGTTACAGTGCTTTGAGTCTGTAAGTAAATGTTATACAAAAAAGCACTGAAAGATCATGTGCAGACGTTTGGCTTTCTGTCGCTTGCTGTTACTGTGGGCTACAAACAGTTTCTCACAGAGTGCAGTTAGTTATTTCTAAAGCACATTTACAACAACCAACATTATTCAAACTGCTGTACATTAAAATAAATAAGGTAAGAAGAAATACATTCCAAGACAGGTTAAAAAAAAAGTAAAATATTATAAGGAACCCATTTTAATTAAAAGCCAAAGAGAAAAAGATGCATTTTCAACATAGATTTAAAATGGTCACAGCAATGATAGACCGGACAAGCAGGTAGATTGTTCTGAAGTCTAGGAGCTGCTGTCACAAAAGCATTCACACCTTTAAGTTTTAGTTGAGCCCTTGGCATTACTCTGAGCATCTGATCAGAAGACCTAAGCTGGCAAGATGGAATGTAAAGGTGTGAAAGGTCAGAGACACATTATAGAGATAAAGTTCTATACATACTAGATAGATAGATACTTTATTAATCCCAAGGGGAAATTCACATACTACCTGTGCTACCCGTATAAGACAGTTTGAAATCTAAGTAATCAACATAGACCTCAGCGTTAATGTTTGCATGGCAGGGAACCCATCAGGTTGCTTTCTCTCTGTGACATGCTATTTGGTATGGGATTCATAAAAGCGGTGCTAATGCTTGTGATGCACCATCTGTTGGATAGCAGAGACATATTAACCAGACAGACACTTGGTGGATTCCAGGTAGATTTTAATAGCTTAGTTTATCCTAAAGTTTATAAATAAGGAGACTATTGATTTATTACATAAACTAACAGTGCTGGATGAAACACAGCTGGCAGCAGTACTGAAGTATCAATGAAACTATGTATTCATCAGCTTCTACTTATTGATTTATTTTTATTAGAGATTTTAAAAATCTCTAACCAAAGGAATATTAAAAAGTTTATATGTCCATTTAAATAGGGTTTATACCTGTATATTAAACTACATGGCTGTGCAAGTCTCTAATGTATTTTTAACTTTCTTAAAACCAGATTTACCTAAAGCTTTTGCTTAAGCCACAAAATCTCTATCCACTGCATAAAACCAGCCCAGTACTTTTATTTTTGTCCAGAACTTAAAAAGTCTAATTCAACCCCCAAAATTCAATAAATCTTAGCTGTAAAACTTGTATTAAAAGCACACAGCACACACAGGTAAACATAGGTGTGTCGTTTCCACCCACCTAACAACAGCCATTGTTGAAAATGTGCAGCTATCCGGCAAAAACATCCTCAACGCGTTGCCAGATAACAAACAATCTTTAGATAGATTTCACCATTTAGAAATAAGGATGAAAAATCAATGACTATATGTGGGGGTATTTAAGATTTCAGAAAACTAGTGAGGGCGGCACGGTGGCGCAGTGGGTAGCGCTGCTGCCTCGCAGTTGGGAGACCTGGGTTCACTTCCCGGGTCCTCCCTGCGTGGAGTTTGCATGTTCTCCCCGTGTCTGCGTGGGTTTCCTCCGGGCGCTCCGGTTTCCTCCCACAGTCCAAAGACATGCAGGTTAGGTGGATTGGCGATTCTAAATTGGCCCTAGTGTGTGCTTGGTGTTTGTGTGTGTCCTGCGGTGGGTTGGCACCCTGCCCAGGATTGGTTCCTGCCTTGTGCCCTGTGTTGGCTGGGATTGGCTCCAGCAGACCCCCCGTGACCCTGTGTTCAGATTCAGCGGGTTGGAAAATGGATGGATGGAAAACTAGTGAAGATCAATTTAATTTTGTACCTTAGATCTCACAAATCTACACTAGACTAAGGAGGTTTGAAAATGAACTGATGTATGGTCAGATCCTGGCCAGCCACTGTTACACAGTGATCACATTCAGCGTTAGCCATTATAATAGCAGTTAGAGCTCACTCCCTTAAGAAAGAATATTTTATCATATCAAGTTGGCAAAAAACTGTACAGTACACTGCAACATTAGATTTGTTTACAAAAGCAGCTAAGATTGTTTTTTACATTCTTTCCTAAAAAAAAGGTTACATCCATAATGCAAATAACTTTCCAATGTTATATTTGAAGTGCAAATAAATATTCATGTGTCCGTATCCTCTTAGTGATTGACTATCTCAGGTTCAGAAATATGTGCTTCAGGCTAATGTCAAAGTGTCAGCTAAGGCCCATTTAAATTCGCAATACATGAAAAAGGAACAATTTTTAAAAGCTGCATTACCAGTAATACTTAAAAAACCTGTTCTCGGACTTATTTTGAAGCACACCCAACATAGTGTACTTAAAATAATTGAAAGCAAGCCACAAACATTTTAAAGAAGTGCAATTACAATAAAAAAAATTACAAAATATAAAATTTAGGAATAAGAACAGACCATGCAGAAAAAAAGACTCACAGTATATACTTTAAATACACTTGCATGCAAACACACATATGTAACAAAATCCATGAACAAGCTGTGACTTGCAATTAAAAATGAATGAAATTACATTCTTTCCATGGACTCTCCACTACAGGAAAAAGAATCCTTTTTATTATTTATGGCTGATATTTTAAAGTGTTTCTTTTAGTCACCATGCCTAAGTTCAGACATTATCTTTTTTCTTTGGACAATGCCGGTTGGAAAGTTAAACAAATCTACTTTTAATAGCGTCATAGTGCTCAGCATAATCCTTTGCAGAGGCGAAGCTTCGTTTTACATGGAACATATTTCAGCAGGATTAGTTTATTGCGCTAAAAAGGAAACACTGAATGTGTGCATACAGAATGCGTTTGCTACTTTTCCAAGCAAGAGAGTTATTTTGACTACATACAATGGCAAGTAATTATATACAATATACCTCTCAAACTTTTCAAGTAAGCTCTTGTGATGCTTTAACTGGCTTAAGCAAAAACTTACAGCAAGTATTGGACTAAAGGTGACAATTTTGATTTTTTCCCCCTACTAGAAATAAAAGAAAATAATTTTGATCAAATTTAAAAACACCAATAATGTATAAATACTTAATTGTATTCATAAATAATGTGGCATACAAAAAGGCAGCTCGTGTTAAATGTTACATTTAAACAATGCTAATGGTAAATGTGCAGCTCCCATACCATTTTACATAAAAAGCTATATTCCGGTCTTCTAAGCCAACTTCGTCTATCACATAATTTTACAGTGAAATGGCCATCTATTCATCCTTGCTGTGGAAAAACAAATGTAAAATAAATTCAAAAAGCACATCTTTGGTGTCTGTGGACACACTGTGTGCAACTGTAACGTAAAAGTTGGGCTTAAATTTGCCCAAGAAACAAGTTCCATAAGTTTGAATATTAATTCTACTTTTAAAACACCTTACACGATATAGTCGTCTTATTACTGAAGATGTAATGTGTAGGAAGAGCGTTACCCCAGCCAGATTTGGGTCCTGCCTTGCACCGGGCATTAGCCCAGACCCTCCTGACAGGCAAAACTAATGGATGGGTTAGCACGATTACTTAGTCATGTGCAACAGTTCTCATGCACACATGCAGGCGCAGAAAGCTTACAATAAGCTGCGTGTTCTTTTTAGTTTAAACAAAAAATGATGTGGGAAGCTGACGGCTCGTCCAGCGTATATTTACATCAAATCCAAGTATTAACATCACCTTCCCGTAATTACAATTTTGAAAAATGTTTTGAGAATCTGCTGGTCCATGCAGTGTTCATGTGCGTCTCAATCTAATGAAGTTTGTAATTTGGCATCACCAAACAAATCTCACTAAATGCCGCTCCAGTCATTCAATTGAACCTTCCCTTTTTAAAGGAGGTTTGCTTGATATTCCAAATTCTTTCCGTCTTACACAAATATCTACAGAGCAATAACTGGCTATAAAGGTGGCGACTGGGACTGTATGCCCAGGGATGGAGAGCTACAGGCACACAACATACAGTTTGAAGTTTAATGAGAGATAGCAGGAGAGCCGTTAGTTTCTTGCTTCAAACAAAACTGAGCAGTAAATAAAAGGGTGTGAGAAAATGTCTTCTTGTCTCCTCAGAGCTGCTCGCACATTCCTCGCAAAACAGCTCTACAAAAATAAAATGGGAATAAAAAAAGTATACACCCCCAAATGAGGACAAAATGCATCCGAACAATGGAGGTTGAACTACCCAGTCGAACAGGCAGAAAACACCAACCTAATTAAACTGTACAGCCCATTTAATGCCTGGCGTACACAGCTGCAGCCCATTTTGTTATTTCCTCTACCTAACAAAGCCTGAAGAACTGCCGCGTTGTCACATAGCACGAATTTCAAACGCCGGTTACTCAACATTCATCACAAAACAGCCCACGTTGCCTATCACAGCAGGAGAATGAGCAAAAGCCAAAGAACAACCGCCACGTAAAAAAACACATAAAACTCCAGAAAGCGCTTACCTTTGTTTGAACTACCACTGGCAAAGGCAGCAAAAGGAGAGGAGTGAGAAGAACAATCAGGGCATCTTTGTGCTTCCATACTCGTTTGATGAAACTCATTACGTTCAGGACACAAAACACGAACTGTAAAGCTTACTTTCAGCTTACAACAGAAGCGAAAGGTGAACCGATTTAAATAAAAAATAACAATAATAAACCTAACCAGCTACCCTAAGACATAAAAACTCCATAATGCGATCTCCGTAGTGTCTAAATTGAGAGGAAAAGGAGAAGAATGACTTTTAAATCCTTTTGTTATCCCATGCAAAACACCGCATGCAAACTTTCCACGACGCGGGTAAGTTGTACATCATAGTCACCGAGCAGGTACCCATCGTTTTCCTCGCCGCTCAGAAACACGCCCCCGGCGCAATGTCACACCCACTTCCGACTTACCTGAGGCGATGAAACGCGAGATGGGGCGGAGCCTCCCTTCTAAAATCTTTTTATCCCTTTCATCAAGAAACCTAACTTTTTCCTTTTGTCAGCAAAACGCGGTTTGCTGTGCACATATTAATTTCCTAAACGTATTTTTGGTGTTGTCAAACATACTGAAGAAAAGGAACATGGAAATGATCCAGTTTAGAGCACTTTAAGTATTTGATTGCAAATACTTAGGAAGGTCTTTCAGTCAGATATATTCTAACTGGGTCGTGGTGGATGCTGGAGTCCATCCCAGCTAGCACAGGTAGCAAGGCAGGAACAAATCCTGGTCAGAGTGGCAGTCTATTGCAGGGCAAACTAAACAACCCCAAAACCACACTGGGGCTAATTTAGTATCACCAACACACCTAACTTGCATGCTTTTGGACTTTGGGAGGAAGCCTGAGAACTCAGATTAAGCCCACAAGGGGAGAACATGCAAATTCCACACAGGGTGACTCAGGATGTGAACCCTATTCTCCTTACTGAAAGGCAGCAGCGCTACCACAGCACCACCCATTTAGGAAGGTGACATACTGTATATAAACCTAAATAGAATAGCACTTTATAGATTAATAGTACAGAAGGTGAACAGCCCATAATTGTCCAAAAGACTTAGAAATCTCCCAAAGACAAAAAAAAACTTAGAATTTGATGTTAAGTTGATGTGGATAATTTGTCATCTAACCATACTTTTTAATAGTTGTCATGTGTACAGTGTATAAATGCCATCAATTTTCCCCATAATCAGTGATTTGAGCTATCTGCATTTTTTTTCACTCAGGTGGTGAACTATCATTGTGGTGTATTTGTAGCCAGAATGCATGGTACTTATATAAAAGAACTCGTGCCTCTGACCAGCTCCATGGTGCAGAGGGAAGTCCTCCCTAAACTTTGCATATCCTCCTTAATTTGTATGGGCTTCCCCAGATATCACATAGGCTGGTGACTCCAAAATTTGCCTGGCGTCACTAATACTGAGGGAGAGTACTTGCATGTGAGGGTGGTGGGCAGTGGCCTGGACTCCAGTCCAGAATGATTTCCATACCTTATGTTTGGTACTCCCCTTAACAGGGCAGGACACATCAGTATAGAAAAGAAAATGAGGAGAGGATATACTGTAGCTAAATCAAAATTTTTCCTCATGTAATGTTGAAATGATAAATGGATATAAAGTACATATACATACTATACAGTGGATTCAGAAAGTATTCACACCAGGGTCCTTGCTATTAGGGGCTTAACCTGCTTAACTACCCCACCACCATAAAATGCCACAAGTGGAAAAATGGAGGAACTTGAAGACTCCCCCTGGAGCTCCTCACGGAGTTTTGCATGAGTCGTCCATGCATAGTAGACAGTAATGGTAGGAAGGGGTTCCTGGGCTCTTGAAGAACAGGGGACCCCAGGGACCAGGGGCTGGGAGATACCTCCTAAATGATGCCACTGATTCACACCCCTTCACTTTCTACACACTTTATTGTTAATTTAAAATGGATAAATCTGGCAATTTAAACTCCTTAACATGATAACAAAATGAAAACATGTTTTAAGAAATGTTTGCTAACTTATTAAACATCAAAAACTGAAATCTCTCTGTCATACAGCTATCCAAACCCTTAATTCAGCACTTTATAGAAGCCGTGTTTGCACAATTTGCAGCTTCAGGACTTCTTGTGTAAGTCACAATGAGATTTGCACATAGACTCGATAGGGGCAGATCCTCTCAAACTCCTTTAGATTGGATGAGAAGCATCTGTAAATTGCCATCTTCGGGTCTCTCTACAGATGTTCTATAGGATTTAAGTATGAGCTTTAGCTGGTCCACTCAAAGAAAGTCAGACTTATATCAAAGCCTTGCCTGCATGCACTGGATCATTGGCACATTGAAAGATGAAACTTTGCCCCAGTTTGAGGTCAAGTGCACTCTGTAGCAGGTTTTCTTCAAGGACATTTTATATTTGACTGCATTAATACTGCCCTCAATTCTGACCAGTCTTCCTGTCCTTGCCACTAAGACGCACTCCCATAGAATGATGGTACGCTTCCGTATAGGTATGGCATTAGACTTAATGCTGAAGTTCTGCCCAAAGTGTCAGATTTTCCCTCATGCTCTCTGGCTCCTTTCAATGCTTCTTAGCGAATTCTAAGTGGGAATTAGCCACTGTATGTTAAACGCCTGATTGATGGAATGGTGCTGAGACAGTCATTTTTCAGACTGGTTGTCCCATCTTATCAGAAGACATCTGAAGCTCTGTTAGAGTGACCACTGGGTTCTTGGTCATTTTCGTCGTCTTACCTGGTTACCTAGTTTGACTGGCCAACCTCGTCCTGATGTTTCCAGACCTCTTCTATTTCATAATTAATGAGGCCACTATGCTCCTGAGAACACTCAAAGTTTTAGAAATGGTTTATACTCTTGCTCTAATCTATGCCTCGCCACAATATTATCATGGACATCTTCAGAGAATTTCTTGGACTTCAAGGCTTTGGCTTTTTTGTGTGAATTATGGGACCTTATATATAGGTGTGTGCTTTTTCAAACAGTGACAATCAGTTCAGTTTTCCACAAGTGGACTGCAATGAAGTTCTAGACACATCTCAAAAATAATTTAAGCAAATAGGATACACCCAACCCTGTGCTGCCACCAACTGTGGCAATTAAGGCCAGATTAAGACCACCCACTGACTGGCCCCTGGTTGACTTGACGAACAGAACTCCTTAACAGAGAGTTGATCATATTTTAAACGATGTAGTACATGGACATCTGGCCAATTAATGCAGCATGGTAATTTTCACTATTAATGTAGCACGGTCACTTGATTGTTTCATTGAGTGGGAGGAAAGGGTCTCCGTTGGTGATTTCAGCCAGAAACACTACACAAAAAAATGTATAGACAGTCATTTGGGTGTCACCCCGTGCAGTCCACACCCTCCACACTCCGCTAGTAACACCACTTACCTGACCACAATATAGAGTGCTACAGAAAAGGGTCTGAATAATTACATAAATGAGAGATTTCAGTTTTTGATGTTTAACATGTTTGCCAAACTTTCTGAAAGCATGTTTTCACTTTATGCGGTGAGCTGGTGCCCTGCCCAGGGTTTGTTTCCTGCCTTGTGCCCTGTGTTGGCTGGGATTGGCTCCAGCAGACCCCCGTGACCCTGTGTTGGGATATAGCGGGTTGGATAATGGGTGGATAGATGTTTTCACTTTGTCATTGGGCTAGTGAGCGTAGATCAATTGACAAAAATGGTAAATTTATCGATTTAAAATTAAATATACAACACAATAAAGTGTGCAGAATATATATACACTAGTTGTGTGTGGTCTTCGAGAAAAAAACAACCCAAGGGTGCCCTAGCAGTTTTACTATATTCGTGAACTTGGAGAGGTGTCACCTAACTCTTAACTCTTAAGAATTACCCAGTGCAAGGATGTGAACCCACCTGTGCTTGCTGCCCCACTGTCTTTCATAAAAAGACACTGGTGATACCATATCTTAGGTGTATCGCTGGCATATGAGTCCTATTAATCTTTGTTTCAAGAAAATACCTCCAGATAGACAATGTTTTCAGTGAAAGGTTGAAGGCTTGCCCTCCGTTGCTGAGGCGTTTGCTTAGTTTCGATGTTGTGTCTCTTCATCTGTGTGATTAGCATGATGTGGCTGTTACGTGGCGGTGTTTGCAGCACACAAACCTTTCGTGGTCAGAAGCGAGGTGCATGCAAGCCCTGAAAAAATGTAAAAGTGCATGCACGTGCCATCTAGTGGCTGTGGTTGAGTGTGAGTAGAACGGACTGCTCCATACACACACACCGGTCTCTCATTTATATGAGGGACGTTCAAAAGGTTTCGGCACTTTTTTTTAACTCTGTTTATTAAGAATTTTAAAAACAAATTACAACACTTTTCTACATGCTCACCTTCGTTTCAATGCAATATTTCATTAATGCCCAATTACTACTCCTCCCGCCACTCACCATTTCCAATGAAAATATAAAAGTGCGGAAATTTTTTGAACGTCCCTCGTGTATGTCTAATTGTCATGCATGCACATCAGAGGGTCTCCTTCCGGATTCAGCTGAAGGTGTGTAATACCAGACTGAAATGAGAGAAGGTTCTGCCACTAACTTTGTCACCTGTTTCTACCCCCACAGCTCTGAGAAGACTCCCAGTGAGGACAACTGTCTCCTCCCACCCTGAGCCAAGTACTAGAAGATAAGATAAAATATGATTCCTTTATTCCAGTACACTACCTAAACCTTGCTCAAAACTATAATTTAAAAAAAAAAGCTAATATCTAATATTCTCACATATACAGCTCACACATTGCACAATTGTCAGCATATGCAAAAAAAAGGTTTCTTTTAACTATTGCACAAGCTACAATAATAACTAAATAATGATGAATATGATATTTCACAATTATGTCTATAAGGTGTGTGATTTCAGTACAGAATTTAGTGTAGTGATCACTTTGTGGTAGAAACCACACTCAAATGTACTTATATCTCTTCCTTGAGGGAAGAAGTTCAAAGAGTTCAGCTGCTGGGAGATACAAGTCCTTTATAATGCTGGAAGTCTTCTGCAGACATTGTGAGGTGTAGATGTCTTCCAAAGTAGGCAAATGTGTGTTGTAATTTTCTCTGCTGTCTTTACGATTCTCTGCAGAGCCTTTTTTGTGAACTGCTGAGCTGTTGCCATATCACATGAGTATCCCATGAGTCAGAACACTCTCAAAGGAACATAGACAGAAAGATACCAGAAGCCTTTGTGACAGATCAACCTTCCTGAGATTTCTTAGAAAGTAAAGTCACTATTGTGCTTTTTTAACCAGTGAGTTTGTGTGTATTGTCCATGTGAGATCTTCTGAGATGTAGGCACCCAAGAACCTAAAACTAGAGACTCTTTCCACTCTGTCACTGTTTATATACATTGGCTAATGGTCATCCTGCTTCTTCCTGAAATCAATGATCAGTCCTTTAGTATTTTTGGTGTTAAGTATCAAGTTATTCCCTAGGCACCAGTCTGTCAGTTTTCATATCTCCTCCATGTAAGCAGACTCGTCTCCATCGGTGATCAGTCATACTATTGTTGTATCGTCTGCAAATTTAATGGCATTGGTGTTGTGGGCTGGTATGCACTCATATGTATGCAGAGAGTAAAGGAAATGGCTCAGCACACAGCTTTGTAGTGCTCCTCTGCTGAGTGACAAAGTAGGGGAGTGGTGGGGGCCCATCCTGACTGACGGTGGCTAGTTTGTTAAAAAGGCCTTTATCCACAGGCAGATATTATGCTGGAGGCCTAGGTGGGACATCTTGGAAAACAGTCTGCCGAGTATGATGGTATTTAAAGTCAGGCATCCCCAAGAGAAGGAGTGTCGCTTTGAATCGAGGCAGACCAAAGGAAGGAACCCCCCATAGAGACAAGACCTGTTCAACCAAGTAGCAGCTTTGAGTTAAAAGAAGGCTTTAAAGTTTTGCAGTGCCATCGTAAGTTTCTTTTTGTTACTTTTCAGTGAAAGAATTAAATGGAACAACCGAGTTGGTGTCCCAACAATTCTTTTGAACGTGGATTTTTTACCAGTCGACCACTATTTACTATATATATTTAGTTCTAGTGAATAACCTAAATTAGTACAAAGGTAAACTGCCAGAGGTTAACAAAGTTTAGGTTACCAAAAACTGAAAAATAATATAATATCCAGTGTTATACAAAAATGCTCTTTACAGGGAAATAGTAATGGGTTAACAACTTAAAGCTTTTCTGCAACTTTAAGCCATGAAAGTTGATGTAAACAATTCCTACATGTGTCCCAATTTTTGTTGAATACTTGCAAATCTTTTTTCTCTCTAAAAGCAGTGTTGGCACAAACTGTGCTCCTACACTGTCTGAAACATTATTTGGACAATATTGCACTGTGTATGTCTATCATGATGGTGATAAAAGTGCAATTATCAAATGGTTATATCCATTAAAAGTGTAGGTCTTTCCTTTACAGAAATTGCAAAGAAAGCCTGTGTGGACTTCATGTTCTCCCCATGTCATTATGTTTTCTCCAGGTTGCCACTGACGTCTTAAATAGGTGTCTCTGAATTTGTCCAGTGTGAGTGATTGGGAGTGTGTGCATTAAGTGTGGCCTTGCGATGGACAAGCATTATGTCTGGGGATTGGTTCCTGTCTTGCACCTGGTGCTGATGGGATCTTTGCAGTAGAAAAAAATGGTACAGAAAATGAATGCACTGGCAGTATATTATCTGAAGTAAGGACTGATTCAAGAATGATACAATATGGCATATGATTAAATGACCATTCAGTTGGTCAAATCAATTATAACATCATAAGCCAATGCAATTTTTTCTAATAATAGCATTATGTGAAGTAAGAACATAAGAGCAGCACTACAAATTAAACACGTGCATCACAGGAAAACATATACATTCATTTTACCTGTTAGTAATAAAAAAAATGTAAATTATACTCTCTTTTAAAATTCACTGAAAATAAAACCTCAAAACGTTTCTGTAACAAAGGATTTTGAGTACCACTCTGTTTTTATAATACCAACTGTCACTTACTCTCACTAGTCATTGCTTCTGCCCCATGGAGCAAATGTCCACAGTTGGAGTCCTGAACCTGGTCACTGCCTATGTGCCGTCTGCTTGGTCTCCCTGTGTATGTGTCAATTGTTCTCCCACAATGACAAAGACACTAAACATATAAGACTTTTATTAGCATTCCTAGATGTCTAGTTTTCCTTGCATATTACATCAGTGTGTTGCTCGCTGGGATTTGGGTTGTTGCACTTCATGGTGGGTAATAAAAATTAAACACAATCATGGCAGAGAACCTGAAAGCTTCACTGTCTCAGTAATGGATTACGTAGTGTACACATCAGAAACTTTTAGAATTCCTCCAAAAATCCATCAAAAAATGTACAATTTTCAGCATTTAAATAACTGATAATAATAGAACAGAATTGGTGTTTAAATAAAAGGCATTCATAGACATGGCTTCCTGTAGCAGCATGCATTAAGTTCAAATCCTTGATGCTTACCTACAGATTAGTCAGAGTAGCTGCACCTATACATATTGACACTTGTGATGTCCTATGCTCCTTCTCGACCACTCAGGTCTTCTAATGAATGGCATCTGGTGATGTCACCTCAGTGTGGCATCAAATATCAATCCAGGTTCTTTTCATGTATAGTTCCTAACTGGTAGAACAAGCTGCCCACCTCCACTCACAACTCTGGCTCCCTCGACATGTTTAAGAAGCATTTGAAGACTCTCTTGTTTGGTGAATTTCTGTCTTAACTGATATTAGTTGTTAAGTTTTTGTAATCTACATGTTTTAACTCACTTGTATTTTGTTTTCTGAGCTCTTCATTTGTGATGATCAATTTTGTAACCTTGTCTTGGCCCACTTGTTCCCAATCAGTCCCCAGACTGATGTTTACTCAAATATGTTGACATCTTTTGTAAGTCGCTTGGATAAAACTGTCATCTAACCAAGGAAATGCACACTGAAGTATGACCCAAAGAAGACAGCATAAAAATGCTTGTACATAGCTGAATGGAGTGAATTGTTGCAATATAGTGATTACGCAAAAAATAAGCCAGGACACTAAACAGTGAAAACAATAATTAAGAAAGACTATGAGGAATAAAATTCAGATAAATGAAACCAAATAACAATTGAAATGGAATTCAATTTGTTTATTCTTGTGCATAGAAGGCTGTGTGGGGACCGCATCCTCATCCATCCTCATCCATCTTTAAAATTCTCAAGGTTATCAATAAAGTTCATTTGATTAAATAGTGAATCGTGTAGTGGAGGAGACTAGTGGAAGTTAAGAGAAAGTAAATTTAAGAATAAAATCAGGAAGAACGTCTTCTCACAAAGAGTTGTGGGAATCTGAAATAAGCCACAGGATACTAAGTATCTGGATGAGATACTGAGACAACTTACAGTAGCTATTAGCAGAAAACATTAGCTCAATGAACTTAAAGGTGTCACATCACTTGTGAAACTCCTTAATGTTCTTATGTTTCAAAGGAGAAGTATGTTTTTTTTATTTGAGCTTTTCTACTTGAAAGTTAACACAAAATTCTGTAAATTTGTTGCATTTTCTGTAAATTTGTTGTAGTCTAAGTAATCAATATAGCAGGGACTTTCTTAGGCATACGCTAACTACACATTCACGTAGGGCCTCAACCCGGCCCCGACTTACAATTTTTTTTTTGTTGTTGTCGGGCTGTGGGCCTGGGACCCCTGTCATGCCCCTGGCACTGCAGCCGTCTGTGCCAGTCCCTCACGTCGTGTGTCATGATGCCCTCCTCATCCTAAATTTTATCGTTCTGAGTCAAATTCAGAGGGGAAGGGTAGGAGCAGGGGGCAGCAGGCAGGGAATCGGGGATGTGGCCGTGGGACTGGGAATGTATAAATAGCGATCGCTCAGTCTGGATAAACCATTGCACAATGTGGATCGGTGGTGAATGGTGCATTTTGAGACTATCATATGTTATTATTTGGATTATTAGTTAAACGTAAAGATAATATATCACATAGGCCCTACATCCTAATCCTCGTTCCTCCAAGGCCCGGTATTAGCTAATCCCTACCAAACTTGGTTTGGTCTTTGGTCGTCGGTTCCTGTAAATACTTGGTACTGGTAGGCTATTTTGATTTTCTGTTTACAGGAACAGTTTACCGCTTACAGTTTAGTTATCCGTTCCATACGAGTCTATTCTGGTCGACGTAGTCCATGCAGATGAACTGAGATAAAGTGTACATTTACTTACTGAGTTACTCGATTGGTACTGTGTAGGAATAATGTCAGGAATGAAACGAAGCTATGACTCCGGGTGTACTAAAAGGAAGAAAAGAGCAGCTCAAGAAGCTTTTATTTACTACACTCCACTCTGCATACACACATGCATACATGTAGGCCTACTGGTCATCTAAGGCTTTTTCCAGACATTTTGTTAGAACACCTTCCTGAGCTACGGGGGAACTCCGCCCCCCCGGACCCAACCCCCATTTGGGGCCTGCACATCCGGGGCCTGCACATTTCTGAACCACGTAGGACCCCCAAACTGCTAAGAACGGTCCTGAATATAGACCTCTGCATTAACATTTGCAGTGCAGTGTGTCCATTCGGCTCCATTGTCTCTGCTACATACCATTTAGTAAAGGATTCGTAAAAGCAGTCTAATGTTTGTGATGCACCATCTATTGAATAGCAGAGGCATAGCAAACAGACAGACACACAGACAGACACTTGTCCTTTTATTTAGGTGGATTTTCGCAATTTAATTGCTAGAAGACACACAGGGCTCTATAGCTCTGCAAAACAGAGAGCACACATTTATATGTGCTGCTTAAAAACTGAGTAGCAACTCAACTACACTTTTAACTGACAAGTGATATCAGAACAAAAGACCCAGAAAGTAAATGTCCATCCATCCATCTTCTAAATCCGTTGTATCTTCAGCAGGGTATCAGAGAAGGTGGAGCCTGTCCCAGCAAGCATTGGGCGCAAGGCATGGACAATTCCTGGAGAGGACATGAGTCCATCGCAGGGTAAACACACACACACAAGGGCTAATTTAGCATCGCCAGTCCACCAAACCTGCATGTCTTTTTCGAACCATGGGAGGACCCGGGAACACCCTGAGGAAAACCACATGGACAAGGGGAAAAAAAACAAAATAAAAAATAAAACAAATCACTAGTCAAAATGTGGAGGACATAATGGAAGACTGCATCCAAGTTTGTCATCCTGCAAAATTCTCAAAAGATATACATCAGAATCAGACCATGCATGTGAGAATATTAAAATGAATTAGAAGTGGGAACTTGAAAGGAACGCAGAAGAATTCCAAAAACATAAAGAAAGAGTAAAAAACAGAGGCAGAGTCTAAGCTCCACATGTATAAACTAGGGAAATAATAATGCTGTTAGGAGCAATCAGATGTCGAGTAGAAGAACAGAGTGAAGGTAAACAAATATATAATAACATAGGATGAAAGACAGAAGGGCCAATTAAGAGATTAAAATCAGTTAAAGAAAATATTACTCACTGAGCAAGCACTTGAAAGGAATAACTGAGAGGCCACACAAGAGCTATGAGCAACTGATTGCGCTTAAGTCCTGTTATCATTGTTATCAGCTATGAATGACCATTATCAGATCTCAATGATCACATACAAATGGACCAGTGCATACCTCTTGAGTTTTCTAGTGGACTTAGTGGGCTTATCATCTAAGGTTGGTTTTTGCCTTGTGCCTGATGCTGTAGAGACAGATTCTACCCTCCTCACACTGAATTGAATTTAGTGTTTGAAAATAGATGAACTTATGCATCACAAACTGAATCAGAGATAGCAATGCTCATGTGCATTAACTACGAGTAAGAATTTGTTGAGGTATAACTGATGTCACTTGAAATTTGATCTTGCAATCAATGGTGTTTCTGCATTCAGGGCAAACAGGGCCCTGTTCCCTTTTTTCCCAGGTAACATTGCTGTTTTGCAGAAATCAAATTTGTAAAATTGCTTCAGTAATTTAACACATTGTTAAAATGTTTATAGCAAACTTAATTTAGTCATCATAATGAAAATTTTCTAATCTTCCATAATATGCTCTATCTACAAAAAAATCTTTAATTTAGAGTATAAAAAATTGCACAGTATGTGAAATTACCCCTTTCTAGGCTGCTTGGGCACGCCTTTGAACTCTGCAGTATTCTCGGCCTACTTTTGCTCCAGTGTGTGCACATACAGCCTGAACGTTTCAGTTCTGCCTTACGGGCTTTTTAAAGAGTTTAAAGAGTGCATGTACATCTTGCATTTTTGGAGTAGTTGTCACCACTATCATGGATCACATCAATTACTGACATTATGTACAACAAGATTTAACACTTTGTCCAAAAGTGAAAAATTGAAAATGTAGGAATATTCACATATATTTTTGCTTTCAGAGTAGAGTGTTTGATATTTTCTATTACTGTCATTTGGTGTGTCTTGAAATATAAAGATTTAGGGTGTTACTTGGTCACTCTGTTTAATGTGAGACACTTTCTTCCAAAGAAAATAAAGAAAACAAGAAAAAAATCAAAGGACTTCAGTCCAACGTTGAAATTGTTCCTTCCTATTAGAAAATTACATTTCCTCCACAGAGGATCTGTCCTCTTTGGGTGCAAAGTCCAGAATGAACTTCAACTTCGGGCTGTTCTTCTTCTTTAAAAGGGGAAGGACAAGAAAGGGCAAGCAAGGCTTCTGGAGACATGGTAGAAGTGATGTCACTGTTCACCTAAATTATCTTCCTCCATTTTAACTGAAAATAGGTAAAGGCAATAACTGACTGTATCACACCTGGATCCTTCCATGAAGCACTTCTGAACTTGGTCTGACCCTACAAAAGGCTGGTGGCCAAATCTCTACATTTTTCCCTAGTAGATCCAATCAGTCCTGCCAGATCGCTCGTTCCTTTGTAATAAATGATCCTGTCTCACCAGCAGATACTTAAAACCTAACCACAGCTCATGGCTGCTGCCACCTACCATCCAGGCTGACCAGCTACACATTAAGCAGACCCACCCACCATCTATCTATCATTTGTTTTATTCATAAATGCAAGTTATTTTGTTTTATCTCATCACATGAATGTTCTAGTCACCTTCCTAGATGGTTTGGCATCCTGTTGAGAAATTATCAAGCTGGACAGCTGGGAGAAAATGAACTTCTCTGGAATTCCCAACCCATCACCATGACTCTCTTAACAGTGTCAACAGAGAATAATAGGACACACAATCCTGTTTTTGACATCATTCATTTTCATAAAGCAGTGTGTATGAGGCAGTATTACAAATTGAATATTGATTGATATAGTTTAGAGAATCCTGGTTCCCCACAACCCAAGGGCATGAATGCTAGATTAATGGTTGACTCTGTATTGACCTGAGGTAAATGAGGTGGACTAAACCTGCATTTCAAAACAATAGGCACAATTCTCCCTCCAAGACATGAACTCTGGTTCTATTCATTGAATTGTCCTCCTAGACTAGTTGAAGAAATCACACAGAACTCTCAGTTTGAGAGACTATTGATGTGTGCAAGGGGGTAACATCAATTCTACACTTACGGTATACTGTACTTCTGCATAGGCTTCTTCACCTAATGGCATCTTGTGCTGTGTTCTCTGTTCTATCCTACCTTGTGCCTGATGCTAATAGAAAAAGTGAGTCCAGAAAATGAATGAATGGAAATATTATGTGAGTAAACTGGGCAATTATTAATTGATCTAGAGATTATTGTTGCTATGTTTCCAGTAAGATTTTCATATGTTTGTAGCTAAAGTACATGTTCAAAAAATGAGTAAATGAAAGGATGGATAAAAGGCAGTGTCACAATAAGTAGACAAAAAGTCAAAAAAAAGGTTGGGACATCAACATAGATCTTAACTCTAAATTGGGTACTTTTTTCCAAAAAATGTTTAATAAAGGCGGTGCGGTGGTGCAGCAGTAACGCTGCTGCCTTGCAGTAAGGAGACCTGGGTTCACTTTTTAGGTCCTCCCTGTGTGGAGTTTGCATGTTCTCCCCGTGTCTGCGTGGGTTTCCTCCGGGTGCTCCGGTTTCCTCCCACAGTCCAAAGACGTGCAGGTTAGGTGCATTGGCGATCCTAAATTGTCCTTAGTGTGTGCTTGGTGTGTGTGTGTGTACACACCTTGCGGTGGGCTAGCGCCCAGCCCGGGGTTTGTTTCCTGACTTGCGCCCTGTGTTGGCTAGGATTGGCTCCAGCAGACCCCGTGACCCTGTAGTTAGGAAATAGCAGGTTGGATAATGGATGGATGGATGGAAGTTTAATAAAGAAGAAAAACAATTTGGTATAGACTTCTCTCAATCAAAAACTACCAATAGTACACCAATGAATGTCATTTTACGTCACATCAGTTGGGATTATGTTTCTATGAAAGCTATCTTAACAAACTCAAGCCTATTTGAGCTCAGTTTTAACTATATGATATTGTAAAATGCTATTAAAACATGCATTTTTGTACTCTAATACATGCAATTATATTCTATTTTTGCTGTTATTTTTAAATATTACTGATTGCTAAAAATATTTGATAAACAAAAATATGCCCTCATTGTATTTGATGGAGTCAGGTCAGGTTGGGGAGCATGTACTGGCACAGCACGTTGCCACAACCACCACATGACGAAACAGCTCAGGATCCCAGTTGGCAACCCCCAGGCAGACACGCGGTCCAGTCCCACCCTCCAGACGCATCTATCTGCCACAGCCAGGTCTTACGTAAGTGTCCCCTTGGTCTGGTCTAATCATTCGGGTCCTCAACAATGAGGATCCTGTGAGCCGAATCACCCTCTGGGAATTGCACCACATGGCCATAGTGCCATAACCTATGCTCCCTCATAATGCAGGTAATGTGCCTCATTCAGGACTCCATGAGCAACCGCTCTTTCGACACAAAGTCAAACAAGTAGTACCTGGGGATTCAGAAGGCATCCAGTTTTTGTCTCAGGTCACTGGAGAGCGTCCATGTCTCAAAAGCATATACCAAAACAGGCAGCACCAGGACTCTAAAGACTTTGGACTTTTGTGCTTTTGCACATATTTCAGGAGTGCCACACACCCCTTTCCTGCGACCTCATGACCCCTCATGCTCTCCCAATTCTTCTACTGACTTCATAGGAAGAGTCACCAGAGACATGAATAACTCTGCCAAGGTAAGTAAACTTCTCGACAAGTTCGACACTCTCTCCGCAGACAGACATACTGCTGATGGCTGTGCCTAAGAGGTCATTAAAGACCTGGATCTTGGTTTTCTTCCAGAACACTCGCAAGCCCAGACACTCAGACTCCTCACTCACTCTCTCGAGAGCCCTGATAAGAGCGTCCATTGACTCCACAAAGATCACAGTATCGTCAGCAAAGTCAAGATCTGTGAATCTTTCTTCACCAACAGATGTCTCACAGCCTCTGGACCCCACAACCTTGCCCAATGCACAGTCAATGCAAGCACTGAACAGAGCAGTAGAAAGAACACACCCCTGGCGAACCCCAGAATAAATTGGGAACAACGCAGTGGTTCTACTTCCACTCTGAACAGCACTCAGAGTACCAGTGTACAGGGAGGCCATGGCATCCAGCAACTTTGAGGAGATCTTGTGAAGTTTCAGGATGTCGCACACTGCAGTTAGATCAAGTGATTTGATGGAGTAAAAAAAAAAAACTTAAAATGCTCCAGCTTTCAAAACAGTTACTTAAGTCTCCCAATGTATCACAATGTAACACCCTGCATACATTATATAACTTATTAAACACTGGCTTTACTGAAGTATGTAACTTTATAAACAAGGGGTGAGAAAAAGATGATTTGATAGCTAAGCTGCACAAAAACTCCTCAAGCAGCCAATAATATCCTTGCTTTTTTTATTATGAGGATTTCTTTTCAGGAATTGAATAACAATTTTTTGATGTGAAAACATAAATGCATTGTCAACAATGGGCAAGTACTGGTTTCAAAATGAGCTTTATTACTTATGTATGAAATACCTCATCAGTATATTCTGTTTGTGGCTTCTGTTTGGCACCCTTTCCCTTTCCCTTTCCTTAATTTATTGATTAAATTGGACAGTCAAACCATCCATTTATATATTCTAAATTTCATATTAACTGGGTGCCAGAAGCATGTATTCGAGAACCAACCCTTAGGATTGCATTCAAACAAACTGAACTAACTTGGCATCCCAAACTGCCCCTAAACTTATATTTTAACATGCCAAGGGAGTCCAAAGTAAAAATCAACAGAAATATGAAGTGAACGATGACAATGCTCCACCTGGGTGCTTACTTCAATTGTAAATCATAGTAAGAAATAAAACACAGTTTCATCGTGAGTCAGTGCCTGGGCTCAACAAACATGAATTTCAAGCCACATAAGAGTGCAAGAAAGCAAATAAAATGGATTTCGTAGAAGATAAAGCAATCAGTTTTCAGGTTACTGCTCAAAAGGGTTGGGGAGGAAGGTATCTTATTTTTGTTAAAAAGTAACTTAGATTTAGAAGAACCTGCAGAACAAGAAAAGCAATGAATGTAATTACAATTAAGTGAGAGCTTGAAGCTGCTCCTACATTGAACTGCACTCGTATAATCAGATGGTGAGCTTCTACTTCTGTCAATCAGAAACATCACATAGTGCGCTGTATTACTTACTGCAATATCATAAAGAAATTTGTTTTATTCACCAGGCTAGGTTATTTTAGTATGTATTATGATTAGAAAGTGAGCTTTAAATCCTAGGGCTGCTTCTTCAGGCATGTCCTGTGACCTTCTATGGGACCCTGCGACTGTCTTGTGACTCCACCTGATAAACAGATGTGAACAGACATACTTGGGAATGTGCTTGAGTCAGAAAGCTATTATTTGTAATAAAAGCTGTTAGTCTTGTTTGTTTTTTTCAACTATTTAATGAAGTTCTATAGTGGACTGATGTCCCATGCAGGACTGGTGACTTTTTGCACCCTGGTGATGAAGTAGACAAACATAATGGATACAGAAAATAGTGGATGAATAGAATTTTTAAAGCTGTTTGATCAAGATCAGTTGAAGGAGCTTATTCTCTTCAGGCAATTATCTGCACCCATATTGATTTTAAATGTTAAGGAGGGGATGCGGTAAACTAATAAAATTAAAACCAACGTAAACAAAATACATATGGTATGGGTGAAATAAAATACATGACAAAGTCTGGCAGATGTTCTAAACGCTAAGACAAACAGTTGGTCGGGGCCACCTTAGTCCTAGTACCTCACAGCTCCATGGTCTGGGGTTCATACAGCAGGCTGCTTGCTGTCTGTATAGATTTAGTCTGCATTGTTTTTTGTGCGGGCAAAGGGGGGCATGGTGGCGCAGTGGGTAGTGCTGCTGCCTCGCAGTTCACTTCCCGGGTCCTCCCTGCATGGAGTTTCCATGTTCTCCCCGTGTCTGCGTGGGTTTCCTCCGAGTACTCCGGTTTCCTCCCACAGTCCACAGACATGCAGGTTAGGTGCATTGGCGATCCTAAATTGTCCCTAGTGTGTGGGTGTGTGTGCCCTGTGGTGGGCTGGCGCCCTGCCTGGGGTTTGTTTCCTGCCTTGAGCCCTGTGTTGGCTGGGATTGGCTCCAGTAGACCCCCATGACCCTGTAGTTAGGATATAGTGGGTTGGATAATGGATGGATGGACTTCAGGACACAGGCTCAAAAAAGAGCATGCAAACTCCACAGAAATAACACACTTACATGAGCTTTAATAACCCAATTATTCACAGAAGCCTGATTTCTAAAATGCCATATTCCAATTATTATAATAATTCCAAATATTACTCTTATTCCAATTAGAGAAATCGGGTAATTGGAATCTGAGAAACCTGATTAACGGATGTAGATTTCTTTGCAAATGACCCAATTATTTGGCCATGTAAACCCATAGCCGGCTACTGTTTAGAATTTAGTAGTTTGCACATGACCATTGCAATTGCAATGCATTGCATTTCCTTTCACATGCTTTCAGCAGCCATGGGTAGAAGCGTCTACAAAATAAATTTCCAGAGGCAAATGTTCAAGTGATCACACTATTCCTTCTCCTCGCTGAAATAATCTGTCTCAATATTTCAGAAATTGCTAAATTGATGTTGACGAGTGGAATGTACCATACACAGCAGCATTGTCTCAAGAACAGTAAGGCAAAATGTTAAAAGTTACAAGCGTTACATAGTCTTATCTTGAGTTATCTTATTGAATTAAAAATACCTGCATTATTAGTCCAGCAGCACTGGGTTTGAGGCAAGAAGCCCACGTACCTGGTGCTTTGCAGGGCTCAATCTCACAGCCAGGCAGGAAAGTGCACACTGGAAACAATCCAGTAACTGAAACCTATAAATAAAGGCATCAATTTTATAAAACATTAGGACCAAATTTATTACAGGCATCATGCTTATTTTCAAATTAATGGTGACCGATGATGAAGTTTAACTCGTTTTTGCATAATTTAATGACATTGGAGCATTTTGACAAAGGAGAACTCCATAAGATTACTTGCACATGTAAGCATGGATTCTTAAGACATCAGGTTTCTGCCTTGATCAGGTCATTCACCTTAACTATGTGTGCACATGTAAATGCACTGATTGATTGGGCTGGGATCTGGAGCTGGAGAGCTAATTATTATGCCAGTCAATGTGAAATATACATTGGTTTCTATATCCTATATCATGGACACGGGTCGGATGGAGATTTTAAAGGAGAAAAGGGAAGGAATTTTGTGTTTGCACAGTCGCTTAACTGTTTGTCTTCTCCGGCCTTAGTTTGAAAGAGCCAAAAGAAGCCTCTCCTGAATCCGCCTTTCTCTACACCTCTTTTACCTCAATGGCTTAATTACCTCACTGTGACTGCTCTCTGATCTTTAGCCAAGTCAGAAGATTTCTGCTTTTTTGCAATTCTTTGTGTGTGTGAGGGAGGTTACTGTTTGTTATAATATTTATTGAACTTCTATAAAAAGCTGTTTCCCCTGGGGACAAATAAACTAATATCTATCTATCTATCTATCTATCTATCTATCTATCTATCTATCTATCTATCTATCTATCTATCTATCTATCTATCTATCTATCTATCTATCTATCTATCTATCTATCGGTTTAATCACCAAGAGTCATCATTTGCAGGACAGCCAGCCAGCTCTAGAAGCAGTGCTGTAGCTGTCTTTGCCACCTTGTTTGAGTTTTCCATCTTACTCTTGTGGCTAATAAATGGGTTTACCCACTAACCCTTTCTGCTGTGCTGTCTGTGTTTATTGTTTACATCGTTTAATCCACCCCATGGTCAACTTTTGCCAAATTCCATTTCTGTGGTGTTGAGCATAACACAGGAGCCATCCCTAGACAGGGCACCATTCCATTACAGAGCACATTTGCGCGCACATCCATGTCAACACAGAGATGCCAGTTAATCTAGCCTGTTTGTACCTGGGATATGGTAGGAAATCCAGAGTATCTGGAGAAATCCTAAGGAGACAATCACAGCACAGGAAACTTTCAGGTGGGCTTCACACACCTAAGACTCTGGAGATGTCAGACTTTAGTACTTACTATTGTGCCAATCAATATGAAGTATTCATTCATTTTTCAACCCACTTAATTAAACTCATAATCATGGGAAGTTTCAGGAACCTATTCTAGGAGCATCAAAGTGTACATTTATGTTCTTGTCAAAACAGCTTTGCTAGTTAGTCTAATCCGCACATCTTTTGGAAGTGGGTGGAAAAGCCAGTGCAGACAAAAACAATATGCAAGCCTCACATAGTCAGTGACTGAGTTATAATTTCAGACCAGGATTCTGAGATGGTGTAGCAGCAGCACCTCTTAATGCAAAACAGATGCAGATGGTACAGTAAACATACAAATGGTTAGCACAGGCATAGGTAGCATAGGCATATTTTTATAGGGCAAGGGTAACCAAACCCAGTCCTGGAGGGCCATGTCTTTTGCTGCAGAAATTGTGATAATAAGTAGCTGCATTTCACTGAATATGGAACTGAACCCCCAGCTCTACACTTTATTTAATAATATATTCCACCATTACGCCCTGGCATTGTGCCTTTCATCCAAACATTCACACACATTTCTACTGCTTTTGAATTTTATCTAATGTGCCCAGTTTCAGGGAAGCCATTTACTGTATTTAATAAATGCCAGGTCACTCCTGCTGGGTGACTGTGATTAACTTCCCTCTGTGTCCCTCATCCGAAAGGGTGCTTTTACAAAGACAACACCAGACTTAAATTGAAAAGTAAACTGAAATGTCAACAGCAAAAATGCATTCTGAAACTAGAAGCCCTTGGCAATTGGAGGTAACTTACAGAACCGGATTTCAAGTTGGAGGAGAATGCTCTTCAGTGAAGGCCCTCAGGGTTTATCCTTTGGATCATTTCTCTTTCAAATCAATATTAAAGACATTGATTTGAATCCTCTAGGATGAAGTATAAAAATAATAAGGGACTACTTCAGCTCATTTATGTTTGGCAGAGTGTCCAGTGGGGGCTACATGGTCATTTGGCCTGGGAATCCCTTCAGTTTCTTTTGTTCTCCAGAATCTTGGCAGCTGGAGTTTTTATTTTTCTGTCCTCCTTGGCCATCTGACCATAGCATTGAACTTATCCTTATAATAATTAGAGACAAAAATGTAGCAATGGAAACCATAACTATGGAACTTACTTAATCTGTTGCTTGTCTATTTGTATTATGTTAAGTGTGTATTGAATCATTCTCATTTACTATTTTTGATATTTCATTTATTTATTCATTTATATGTAAACTTTTTACAAATGTATTAGCATTCTTTTTACTTGCACATTTTTCTGTAGCATCTTGTTAAGCACTTTGAGCTACATGCTTTGTGTAAAAATGTGCTATTGAAATATTTGTTGTTGTGAGATTCTAGGATAATCTTAAAGCTGGACGGATATCAAATACTGAGAAAGCAGCAAAAAACAAAACAAAGAAAAATCTGGATATTGTTCAAAACTTGAAAAATGTTGTTTAATGCAGAATGCAAAGTGCATGCAAGCAAAAGGAACCTGAGGTATAAATTCAACACGGGCAATGTTGTCCTACAGAAAAACATTTAAGAGTTTATTCTGATACCATCTTATCATTTTTAATGATGTACAGAAGCAGATAAGAAGGCTAATGACATGATATTGTTAGAAACAAATATAAATCAAGAGATATTATATTCAGGTTGTAATGCATTAGTGCACGGGTGTCAAACTCCGGTCCTGGAGAGCCACAGTGGCTGCAGGTTTTCATTCTAACCATCTTCTTCATTGGTGTCCAGTTTTTGCTGCTAATTAACTTCTTTTGCTTTAGTTTTAATTAGCTTGACTCAGGCCCCTTATTTGTTTCTTATTCCTTAATTAGCAGCCAAACAATAATGAGACACAAAACAAGCTGCCATATAACCTGTGTCCATCACACGATATCTGAAAATAAGGAAAGGTGATGGTCTCGGTAATGTTGATCTCTCAGGTCACCAAAACATCTTGACGGTGTTCTTAGAAAAAAACAGAAACATCAACAGTTCAGGAAATGTCTGCTGTGGCAGAATGAGAGCAGCAACAAGCCATGGAATTAAATAACGGCTTTAATTAACAGCAAGAATTGGCCTCTCATTAAGAAACTGGTTGGAGTGAAATTGGTTGGAGTTTGAAATCCCAGTTTAGCTGGTCATCTGTTGGCTTGTTTCACATCTCATTTCTGTTTCGCTGTCATTTAATGAAGAAAGGAATCAATTCAGAGGAATGAATCCTTAAAAAATGAGCTATTAAAATGAAGGGAAAAGAAGTTAATTAGCAGTGGAAACTGGTCATTGATTAGGAAAAGGGTTAGAATGAAAACCTGCAGCCACTTCTTTACACAAGCAGCAAGTCATGGAAATGACCCTTGTTATTGCCCTGGTTTACATTTTATTTTTTGTGCATTTAATATTTTTGTTGTTTCCATGCTTCTTTGTTTCTGTTCTTCTTTGATTATGTTTTCTTTAATGATTCAATTTATAATTCTAGTGTTTCTATGTATTTTCTATGTCTCTTGTATTTTGTGAGTGGTACCCCAAGAGGCGGGGCCACCCTGACAGCACCACTCCTGAGCTCTCCCCCTGGTTATTTAGGAGTGGCGCATTGTAGTTGTGAAGGAGCTCTGTAAGTGCTGCCTTTTGTTTGGAATTACTTCTTTTCTTCTTCTTTGTCTTCTTTCGGCTGCTCCTGTTAGGGGTTGCCACAGCAGATCATCTTCTTCCATATCTTTCTGTCCTCTGCATCTTGTTCTGTTACACCCCTCACCTGCATGTCCTCTCTCACCACATCCATAAACCTTCGCTTAGGCCTTCCTCTTTTCCTCTTCCCTGGTAGCTCTATCCTTAGCATCCTTCTCGCAATATACCCAGCATCTCTCCTCTGCACATGTCCAAACCATGTCCAAATCTCACCTCTCTGACTTTGTCTCCAAACTGTCCAACCTGAGCTGACCCTCTAATGTACTCATTTCTAATCCTGTCCATCCTCGTCACACCCAATGCAAATCTTAGCATCTTTAGCTCTGTCTCCTGCTTTCTGGTCAGTGCCACCGTCTCCAACCCATATAACATAGCTGGTCTCACTACCGTCCTGTAGACCTTCCCTTTCACTCTTGCTGATACCCGTCTGTTACAAATTACTCCTGACACTCTTCTCCACCCATTCCACCCTGCCTGCACTCTCTTTTTCACTTCTCTTCCACAATCCCCATTACTCTGTACTGTTGATCCCAAGTATTTAAACTCATCCACCTTCGCCAACTCTACTCCCTGCATCCTCACCATTACACTGACCTCCCTCTCATTTACACACATGTATTCTGTCTTGTTCCTACTGATCTTCGTTCCTCTCCTCTCTAGAGCATATCTCCACCTCTCCAGGGTCTCCTCAACCTGCTCCCTACAATCGCTACAGATCACAATGTCATCAGCAAACATCATAGTCCACGGGGACTCCTGTCTAATCTCATCTGTCAACCTGTCCATCACCGTTGCAAATAAGAAAGGGCTCAGAGCCGATCCCTGATGTAATCCCACCTCCAACTTACTTCTTTTGATTATTTAAATTGATCTGTTTCTTAGATTACTTTTTCAGATTGTGTATTGGAACTTAATTACTGTGGATTGCCTCTTTATGCAACTCCATTTTGCTCTTTTGAGCTTTTTCTTGCATTTTTTTCTTTTTAGAAATAACCCATCATTTAAGGTTTCTTGGGTTGCTTTGTTTCTTCAAGCCAAAGTTTTTTAATGGTTTCTTTTCCCTTGGAAGATATCCTAGATGTTATAGATATGTTAAAGGCATTTTGAACTTTAACACCAGTTTCCTCAGACAGTATTATGGGAGTTGGCTGCATTAAGGTGAGGCTGGTTTGGACAGACCGGTGGAGAGCCTGACCTGCTCTGGTGCTGATTTCAAGGCCTCAACACCTTTTTTTGCTCTGATCCTGACTCCATTTCATAAAAACACAGAATACTCCACAAAGGTTTGCAACAAATAAAAAAATGTTTTTCTATAATAATTAAGTAATGTATGACTAGTGATGGAGCATTTCAGCCAGCCTGTAGCATTGGCAAAGCCTACATTTTTATTGCCAAACTTTCTTGCTACAAAAACAAGCGGGCAAATGCATAAATAAAAGAATCCAAGTGAAAAGTTCAGAGCTGGGAGATCAAAATGCACCATCACCTGAGCTAAAAACATCATCGGTTGAAGTCAAAAGCTGAAGCCAAAGTTCTATTGCTAGAAATATAAATCAAAGAAAATCAGTATCCACAGTTTTGAGAGAGAGAGGTTGAGAGCATTGGATGACCTGGAAATGAGTGTCACTGACCTTTATATAGTTGGACTGATGAAATCACAGGTTGCGACCTCTAGTCATTCCACATGGCAACCACACTAGCAACAGCACACAAAGAACTTACAAAATGGTGGCATCCAAGAAAAGGCACAAAATAGTGTCAGAAAGTATAATGAACAGCAGGCATGGGCTGACGTCCTGGTCAGGATGGTTCAAGGTTCCATGGTTTAAGGTTCCTGGCCAAAACCAGGAGATTGACAGAAGGTGGTAACACCATAGCGGATATGATGGTGTCCCAGAAGATCTTAGTTGAGGAGGCCAGTATGCTGGGATGACAGGCGAATGTAACTTATCTAAACAAGACACTAGATGGCAGCATCCCTGAGCTATGGCTGGCAACTGTAGTCCTGGAGGCTGGCCCTATCGGCCTCCATGGGGTGCTGCAGGGACTTGTGCACTCTACTTTGTGGCGCTTCCAAGGTCTTGTATAAGAGGAGCTACTGTGCCTCACTCAGGTCAAGTCAGAGTTGGGAGAGGAGCTGGACAAACAACACTCAACCTGGGACAGAAGAGATAGGTGAAAATATTGTATTGTGTTTTGTTGCTGTGCTATATTATGCTCACAGAGAAGAAGTCCATAAAAAGTACTTTGTTAGTTAAATGTATGCATTATGAACCCAGGACTGTGTTTGTGAGGTTGTGTTTGAGGTTTAGGGGTGCTGTTACACTACCTACTGGTCACAAAACATATTTCAAATGAATCTGCCTCCCAAAAAAACTATACCTATGCATAGAGCAACAAGCTGAAATCAGAAGAAAAGGAAAAAAGAAATAAAATTCAAAACTACTTTATAACACACCACCTTTGAAAAGTATACGGATGATATATGGGACAGTTTAGCTATTAGCTTTCCAATAGTGAAAAGTGAAATGATTTGTGCAAAACTGTATTCACAACAAAGCTCAGTGAAAACAAATAGCGTTATGCTTCCAGCAGAGTTTTTTGCCATTGATAGAAGAAAAATATGTTTAAGTCTTGTTTGGAAACATTTACACCGATTAATTATGCATGCGTCTGCCAGTCATTTGGTATATATGCAAAGATTTATAGTGGACATTATCTCTGGACTCCTTTCTTGTCAGGTGTACGCATTTTTTTGCACCATCCGACATATTCTGTTACTATGATCCCTACTTTGCCACTTATGATGTCAATCTTGGTGAGTGTAACCCCAAAGACGTATGTGAGAAAGAAAAGAAGTTTAACTTTTCATGGAGCATGGTGTGTGCATAACCTGAGCCTCTTCTGTAGGAATGAAGGAACTGGAAAAGGCAGGTGCTTGGTAATGGCAGTGTGGGGGTGTGATGGGAGGACTGGCTTTCCCTGTAGTGAGTATTCTTTGGAGAAAACAATTAATGTGCATGATGGTATATTTAAGTGTGTCTTTGTGTGGAAAATATGCAGCATGTCACATTTTTAAAATGCACATTGAACTTCTCCACGGTGATGTGAACTAAGGGCATCGAAAGAATTGATTTGACAGGTGTGCTACCTGAAATCGGGAAACTGTATGCAAATCGAAACTTGCCTGTTTTACTTATTACCACTTGCCAGGCACGCTTGACAGAGTGGATGGTCTTCTCTCTTTACATTCTTTTGTTCTAACTAGACAAATCCGTGATTTAATTTGTTAAAAGTCTATACATTAAACACAAAAGCCCACTAAGCAAGTAAACCAGTCAAGGAGAGTTTCCATATAGACTTAGTTTTGCTTCTTATTGTAATGAACACAGTCCCAAAGTCCAAAGTCATGCAGGTTAGGTGTATTGGCGATCTTAAATTGTCCCTAGTGTGTGCTTAGTGTGTGTGTGTGCTCTGCGGTATTGTTTCCTGTCTTGCGCCCTGTGTTGGCTGGGATTGGCTTCCGCAGACCCCCGTGACCCTGTAGTTAGGATATAACGGGTTGGATAATGGATGAATGGATGGATGAACATCTTAAGCCACTACTGCCCTTTGACATTGACTCCTTATTGTAAATGAGCAACAGAGTCTTGGAGGTGAAGCCTGTCATCGGAGGTCTGCCATTTGTTGGTGAAGTGCAGTGGATAGTGTTGCTGCTTCATAGATGTGGGTTTAGCCTCTTCTTTGTCTATGTGAAGTATTCATGCTAATTCTGTATCTGTTGTTTAGTGGTTAAGGTTTGGACTTCAAATCCTCCTGCTGAAACTGTGTGACCATGAGAAACTCACTTCACTTGCCTGTGATCCAACTGGAAAAACAAACAGAAATGTAACCAATTATATCACATAAATGTTCTACGTTGCCTTGGATAAAGGTGTCAACCAAATAATAATACATTTTCCACCAGGTACACTAGTGTTCCTATAAAAATCAAAACTACCTGACTTAGGTTCCAAGATAATCCATTCTCAACTGCCGGTCTTCTAAAGGATCACACCTCTATAATAAGAAGAAAGTTCAAACATTAAGTGCACAGACTCCTCAAGGTGGGGTTTCTCACCAGGTTCTCTGGTGTTCTTTCCACATCCCCCAAGACATGCATGTTAGGTTCATTCGTACATTTGGCTATTGTGTGTGTGGACCCTTTGACAGAATGACATCTTCTCCTTGGCTCTTTTATTACATTGGCTATGGGCTCCCATAATCATTCAGATGGGTTAGGCTGATTTGAGAATGGCTGGATGAAGAGCTGATGGTGTCAGTGTTATTCATTAACTTTAAAACACAATGTATTCATCTGACTTCTGTGCTATAGTGCAACCTGCTCTGACCAGCTAAAAGCATATCATAACATACTTAGACCTGCTTGATCCAGATCATGGTTGTGGGGGTCTGAGCCTATCCCAGTAGCATTGAGTACATTGTGGGCCACACTAACTCATAAGGGTTCAACTTTAGAATGACTAATTTAAAGAATACACATAATTAAGGACCAGAAAAACAGGAGAAAAAATCCAGTCAGACACAGGAGCAATGAGGGAGGCAGTGGTGCTAATAACTAATGCAATTTGAACAAAAAGGCCGAATTTTGGTTTGTTCAGATTCAAAGCTGGCTGTTCCTCACCATAGACAGCAGCACCATCTTTCCTCTAACCTGTTTCTGAAGGATTCCAATTGATTCTTGCTTTTATTCGTAACTTTGAAAGTTTCCTTTCACATCCTTAGCTTTATATTATATCCATAAGTCCATTTCCTATCCTGCTTATACAATTCTGGCTTGTGAGGAGCCAATGCCCATCATAGCAGGAGCCAGCATCCTTGAGGGAGCCAGTCCATCTCAGGGCACATGCACACATACATCATCGCTCAATTACACCTGACCAAATGGTTACTGCATGACAAACATAAATTTCAACAAGAACACCAAAGAAATAGTAGACTGGTTACATAAAAACATTTGCTAAATTTACCAACCTCCAAACATAAACAACATTATATTTGAGAACCAAAGCTTCTAATCTTTGTAACTTGAGCTTATCAGCTTCCTTCACTCTAATTTTGCAGTCAGAAATTATTAACAATGCAAATGACCATCAAAGCCATAATGTCTTCCAAACTGCAATCTGAAGATATCCAAGTTTCAATGTCATCATGTCCTTCAGGCTTCAGGATCACCCCTTCCTCAGGGCCAGATTTTAGTATCGTTATAAAACAGACACATCAGCTATTCAAGTATACACCCAACATATAATCTTCATTGTCCTTTATCACTTACACTCAATTTTTGACTCCGTGGCTCTCAGATTTTAAAAGCAGATTTTCTTTTTTCAAAATATACCCCAGTAGTATACCACTTGCATAATACTGGGGTGTCAATCACCAGAAATGACTTAACCTCTATTTATCAGTCATTTGCTTTTAGATCTTTAATTTTTAAATCTTGCATGCTGTTACAAAAACCCACCTCATGAAAACAGTAATAAATCTGAGAAACTGATTGAACCAACTGGTCGGTCACAGCTGTCAGTACATGGTAAATATCATGAAAGTCTTTGTGTAACCTGTCTGCTGTTTCTTTGGTGTTCTTGGTGAAATATGCTGTCTGCCAACTTTAATAATAAAATACATAGTTTATATCGGTATATCGGTCACAAACATAAATAAAAAAACAAAAAATGAGTATGAAAATGAAGAAAATGCTGATGCAGATCATTCATAAAATAGTCAGAACAGTGCCCCTATGGTGCTTCAGTATATCCCGTATGTAGGTCCATGCGGGCAAAGGAAACATTAAGAAGGGCATGAAAAACATGTGCCTCAAGTGCCTGCAGATTTGATCATATGCTAAAAGCTAAAAATGATCTTTACTGCTAAAAGGTGATATGCTGAGGCAAAATACCCTGGTAAACTGCACATCACATGTACCGTCAGAGACAAAAATAATTTGACTAGTGATGTGTCCGCAATTCCCAGCATCCAGCTTCAGAGCTCATAGGCAAGCAGAACATTGAGTAGCTGAGTGCTGTACCTCAGTACAATAATGTGACCTGACCTTGAAAATCATCATATTCATTCATCCATTTTTTGTAGCCACTTTGTTCGGTTTAGCACCAAAGCCTATCCTGAGCAACACTGAGTGAAAGCCTGGACCCATCTCTAAAAAGGGGCCAGTCTATCGCAAACCATAAATAATAACATCATTATTGTGAGATAATACATTTATTGCCCAAAGATTGATCTAAGGTGCAATACAAAGCATGTAGTTTGACATCTATTAAACATTGTGCTTCTTACATTTTGGAATTATTTCTCCAAAAACAACACTACACTCTGAGATTCAAATGTGGCCTGATTATCCAAAGCCCTTTTTTCTCAATACGTCTGTCCACCACCACCACCAACAATGTGAACTATTTGTATAGCATATATCCATAAACAGTGTGTAGCTCAAAGTGCTTTTCAAAATGTCAAAGAAATAACTACAAGAAAAGAAAAAGAAAATTAAATTAGGTAAGAATAATAATGAATAAGTATCATTCAGGCTTACATAACATATATAATCAGTATAAAAGCAGAGTCCTTATACAGTATATAGTATGTGGACCACCAGGGCGCATAGAGCCACCCTAACCCCGACACAGACAGGCAGGACACAAATTGTTACACAGCACATCCTTATTTTTCAGCTGCCAGTTCCAAGCAATGTACAAATAATGGCCACAATGACAGCACAGTCTTTTCCTTCTCTGTCCTCTCCTCTCCCAGCAAGCTTTGTCCACTTCCTCCCGACTCTGGCTCCCCGAATAGAGTGAGGTGGTCCCTTTTATAATGCACCCAGATGTGCTCCAGGATGACCTTCCTGCAGCACTTCCTGGTGTGGCAGAAGTCCAGGACGGGTGTGCCTGGATTGTCTTCTGGCGGAAGTGCTGTAGTCCAGTACTCCAGAATTGTCCAGGCGCACCCTGGTGTTGGACACGGTCCCCAACAAGATTGAGCTTCCAAGCTCCAGTCCTGTGGCCCCGATGCAAACTAGAGGGGCTGCCCTCTCGTCTCCCGGGGAAGGTATCGTCTCTCTCCTGGTCCTTCCTTCCTCCAAGCATCCCGACTGGGCCAGAATCCCAGTCGTCCATCACACCATGCTTTAACTTTTTTATACTGGTGCCAGTGCCTATTTTTCCGAAGAATGCATCAAACATACAGGGCTTGCCACACTCTCATGGAGCACGTATTCTCACTCTGGCATGTTCCAGAACTCTTTTGCAGTCAGTAACATATTTTTTGTTGTCCACTGGCATTATGTGTTACTTTGGATGTATACACTGTAAAAGATAGCCTGGACACAGACAGACACGACACCAGATGTCCACAACACACGCGGTTTATTTCTCTTTCCTGCACACACAGTATACAAACCAGTACCATAAACTCAGTTCTTATCTTTTCTTCTTCTCTGTATTGCCGCCTCTACTCCACTCCTCGCAAGCTCCGTCCTCTTCCACCCAACTCCAGCTCATTGAATGGAGTGAGGTGGCCCCTCTTATAATGCACCCAGATGTGCTCCCTGATGATGTCCCTGCAGCACTTCCTGGTGTGGCGGAAGTGCTGCAGTCCAAGGCTCCTTAGTCCTTCCGGCGCCCCCTGGCGGTGGTTATGGATCCCCACAGGGTTGAGCCTCCCAGTTCCGTGGCTCCCACACAATCCAGGATGGCTGCCCTCTTGCATCCTGGGAAAGGAATTGCCCCTCTCCCGGTCCTCTGCTACTCCAGGCCTCCCAGTGGGGCAAGGTCCCCGGCCATCCATCACAACACTCAATTTGAACAATTAATACCTCATACAGAGTCAACAGACACAATTCTCATTCTTTCCCCTTTCCCACCCTTTCTATTTAAATAATATTGTGTGTTGGGGTGGTGCCCTGAATTCCAAAGGACATGAATGCAAAAGTTTGTCTAAGAAATGTCCCCTTAGGCAGTCTGAGGTCCCTTCTGGGAAGTGTACAACTGCATCTCAGGGAGAGTTCTTCCTAAAAAGAAATGATAGCTGACTGTTCTTCCCTTTGTGTGTCCCCATTTAATGAGGAATAGGCAGAATTCTTCTAGCATCCCCTCTGACCTTTCTTGACTAAGCTGGACCCTTTATTCTTGTGGTGTCCCTCCTGAGTTTGTCCTGATTAGTTCATGCATCTCCTTCTTAAAAAGCAGGTTGAACAGGTTCTGGTGCACCTGCATTTCTCAAAGGCCCTTTTTGTAGATACCTCTGTGCTCCCTGAAGGTTTAGAATGAAGAGGCAGTGGAAACTATGATAATACACTCGTAAAATGTGACAGGAAGGGCCCTTGTGACAGCCTCTCACACATACTAAGAAGAATTTTTTAACACAAACTTTCAAATAAAAAGAAGAAAAACCCTAATTTATTCGACAGGGATTCTCACTCACTCTTCTATCCCAGTTGCTGTCTGTCTTTCTCTCATTGTTCTCTACCTGTTTCCATCTTGGTTAGACAGACTACACTATAAATTCTCTTCCCATCTCCATACTCTAATATGGTCTGACTAAAAGGTTGTTTTAAATTCCTTCTCAGACTCAGTGACAGCAAAGCCCTGGATCCATTTCTGAGGTCAAGGGAGAACAAACATTTGCTATTCCCATATGTTTTCCTAAGCTCTGTCCTAGAAAGTCATGATGGCTGTAGGTTTTTGTTCCAACCCAGTTTATTAAAGAGAAGTACATTATTGCTGCTTATGTACTTATTGCTCAAGCCACATTTTTATGCATCATTTTAGTTGTCTGATGTGTTATGATTCCCCACCCTTAATTACTTTTTTTTCTTAAACAGCTGCATTCCCTGTTTTTTAACTACTCTTTATTAACAATAACATGAAATGCGGCAAAGGAACCAGCAGTTCTCCATCTGACTTGTTTCCATTGACACCTGTGTGTATTCATCATAAATTATCTGGTCTAATAAAATATTTGGAAGGAAACAGAAGAAAACATTGAATTACTGAAAATTACTTATCCGCTTCAGGCGGCAAGTCATTTGGATGAGACCTTTGGAAATCAAACAGTCTAAGATTATAATAACCTGACGTGGCAGAATGAAAGCACTAACAAGCCATAAAATGAAATAAGATATGCTGTTGTCAAGGATTGGTTTCTAAATTAGCAGTTAGGTTGGAACACATACCTCCAGTCACTACAGCCCCTCCAAGAACTGAAGACTGACCCCTGGTCTACTGCAGTAAAAAAAATTACTTTTTCTCTCCATATCTTTTTCTCTCTTTCTCAGCTTTGCCATATTCCCTCTTTCCATTTGGACCTCCGCTCAGGACTCTGACGCCAAACCACCCAGTTCACACTTACTCCCTAGGGGCAACTGGGCCACTAATGTTTTCCAGAATATAACAAATTTTTGCGACAAAAATACTTCAGCTGTCTTCTACTGGTGCCCAAGCCTTATCCCTTTCTGAAGAACACATCAAATATCTAGAGGCTACCTCTAGTGGACCCTGCATTCTCACTTTGGATGGACAGTATATTATGTACAGAGTAGCTACAGTATATTGTTATGTTTATTTATTTAATGTTTTGCATTCTATTTTGTCAGTTGTTGTGAGTAGAATTTCATTATTCGTACTCTGAATCACAATCTGATTGTATGTGTGGTAACCTACTAGGTAACACTGCTATGAATGTAATTACCAGGCTGTCAAATAAACAAACTACACGCCGTGGCACAACGTAAAGAGGCTTCGCCTCTGACACTGACGTCCGAGGTTCAATCCCCGAGAGGGGTGCAGTGAGTGTGTACACCTGATGAGCCCAAATAAGGGCAAAACACGTGTTGCGTACTCTTTGCATTATTTGACAGTAAACTATGCAACATTCTATGATCTGCTTGTCGCAACTGAGAGGGTCCCGTGGCAGATGTTTACCGACTTGCAAACCAACCACAAGCACTACCTGGTAGGTAACCACCCATACAATCAGATTGTGATTCTGACTACGAATGCTATGAATATATATATATATATAGTGGAATACCGGGGGTGTACAGCTCCCCAAACCCAGACATAGACTGGCACAGAGACACAAGTCCTAGGCAACACATGTTTATTTCTCATGGGGCACTGCTTATCCCTGCTCCCCACTACAGAGCACAGTGCAAAAGCACCAGCAGTAATGCTCAGTCCCTTCTTCTTTTTCTTCTTCCTTTCTTTCTCTCCCACCCCCACTCCTCTTCCAGCAAGCTTTGTCCTCGACCTCCCGACTCTCTCCCAGCGTGGAGTGAGGCGGCTCCTTTTATTCAGGTCTTGGAAGCACTCCAGTTGGTTCATCAGAATTACCTGGAATCACTTCCAGGTGTGGTAGAAGTCCATTATAGGGCTCTGCAGCTCCCCCTGGAGGCCCCCACAGAATCCAACAGGGCTGCACCAAACTTCAGCTCCCAGCATGCCCTGCGGGAATCTGTGGAGCCACAGCTACCCAGGAGGGCTGCCCTCTAGCATCCCAGAGATGGTATTGCCTCAGCAATGCTCTCTGCCTCTGCCCCGGTCCTTCCATTCCATTGGCGTCCTGGCCAGGTGATGGCTGTGGCCACCCGTCACAATAGGTATATACAGTATGTATGTATATATATATATATATATATATATATATATATATATATATATATATATATATATATATATGTACACTTGTAAAATACAATGTCTGTCTGTATGTTCCCTATTTACTCCTACACCCTTTGTCCAATTGGGTTCATATTTTGCATAGCTACTCTCTTGGACCATATGGACAAGACAGATTACTTTGGAACCCAAATTGTTGACCCCGAGAGTCCTAGTGTTTTTTTTTTCCTGTGTGCTATAGTGGGCACACTAGTGCCAACTGCTCACCCAGAGGAAGTGAAACATCTGAACAGACTAGTAGACAAAATGACCACAGCTTAACATTACTCTGCGTGCTCCTTCTATCTACTGTAATATATAAAGGAGTACTGTGTGCTTTTGTAGAGGCTGTTGGGTGAGGCTTGATCGAGAATGGAAGTGCAGTGGAACACAAAAGAAAATCAAAGGGATGATGTTTAACTCCTGATTTGTTGGCTTTTCCTTCATAATTGAAGCACTATAAACTGTCCACCTTGAACTAAGAGGACAAGTCAGATATGAGAGTGGTCGCGGTTAAAACTCAGCAAGTTGTTACCACAAGTCTGGAAACCATTCAGACCTGAAAAGAACAAATTCTTGACTCAGCGGAGTAGAGACAGTGACAGAGATGCTGTGTGTATGACGGATGGGACGGCTAGCAATAACAACAAGGACACATTTTATAAAGTACATAAACCTTTGATTTCTTTCCTTAACCCATTCTGCAAATGCATCCGGGCAATGCCGGGTTCTTCAGCTAGTATAAAACTGAGTATCTGTCTGTATGTTCCCTATACCATCCTACATGCTTTGACCAATCTGGACCAAATGTTGCATAGCTGCTCTCCAAGAAGACAAAAAAGCCTACTATGGAATCAATTATTTTGACACTGGGGGTCCCAGTTATTTTTTTTTGTACAGTTTGCACACCAGTACCACCTTCTGGCTCAGAGCAAGTGAAACATCAGAACAAACTGAAGCTATTATATATAGTACACTCCACAGCCCATAATGACAAAGTGAAAACATATTTTCAGAAAGTTAGTGAATTTATTAAAACTTAAAAATTGAAATTTCTCATTAATATAAGTTTTCAGACCCTTTGCTGTGGCACTCCAAATTGTAGTTAGATGCTTTCTGTGTGCTTTAATCATCCTAGAGACGTGTCTAGAACTTCACTAGAGTCCACTTGTGACAAATTGACTTGATTGGATGTCATTTAGAAAGCTCCACATCTGTAAATATAAATACAAAGTCTGACAATTCACAGCACATGCCAGGACAAAAACCAAGCCATAAAGTCCAAGAATCTCTCTGTAGATCTATGACATCCAGTTGTGGTGAGGCATAGATCAGCACAAGGTTATAAAACCATTTCTAAAGCTTTGAGTGTTCCAGAAACACTTTATACTCAATAATTGTGAAATGGAAGAAGTTTGGAACCACCAGGTCTCTTCCTACAGTTGGCCATTTGGCCAAATGGAGTAATCGGGCAGGAAGGGCTTTGGCCAGGGATGTGACTTCAAACACAATTGTCACTCTAAGAGAGCTTCAGAAGTCATCTGCTGAGATGGGAAGGATGACTACTTCAGCAGCAACACTGCATCTGTCAGCAGTTTATGGCAGTGTGGTTAGATGGAAGCCATTCTTAAGTAAAAGCAGTGGCATAGCTAGGGGTGGGTCGGAGGGGGAGGTCCACCCCAGGTGGTACATTTTTGGGGGCAGTATTATTGACCAAAAGGCTCAGTACAATTTGTGTGTAAGCAGCAGGGTTGGGAAATATATCACTCATGAATGAAAAAACTAAAATTCTCTGATTTTTATCCATAAATGCTTCAAAAATAATTTTCAGACTGTCCTTCTGTGACAGCATCAGACACAGCAGTTGAAATTTATGAAGCAATAACAAAAATAAACATAAACAATAATAATTTCTCGGAAGATAAGCAACTAATTTACAATTTATAATTCCGTTTCGTTATCAATCCGAATGCGTTCTTGCTCTGCGCAGAAAACATTCCCACCTATCACTTGTACACTACACTGGTTCTGGTTTTCGCAGCGTAATTATATTAAACTAATAATTAGAACATGGCTTATCAGTGCGTCTATACTATATTCTTGTCTAGTTGATGCTTATAAATAATTATATGTGAAAAATTATTGCTGTTTCTCTATATATGAATAAATCTATGCAAAATGTATCTTAATTTTTCTCTCTATATGTCATTTTAATTTTCTATTTAAATAGGTTAACATATTTAGATATATTGGAGCAGGGACAGCCTTAGGCATGTGCAAACTGCAAAGGGCCGCCAAATCCCAGGGGCCGCCACGCCAATATATATTGAATATAAAACTGAAAGAGAAAATAACGACACAGCTGACGGCAATGTGGTCGAAAAACATTGTGTTTTTTGTTAATTAGTACGCTGTATTTACTAATGTCGCTAGAGTCGGAGCAGTAAGCTATATGTAGTAGTATAACGCTCTGCCGTAATGAGAATATCATGGGCCGCCACTTGGTTTCCAAGTTACGGAAACGCGCATATAGAAGCGAAACTAGTGCAAGTGGGCGAGTCGTCTTACAAGCTAAAGTATTAGTGTTAGCGCAATAGTCATAGTGAATATCTGGTCGGATAGGGGACACAAGACATTCGCATACCCATTCTAAGCAAAATGAAGAGATTTCAAGTACACAAATCTGGTTATTTGAAATGAAAGAGAAAGGAGGCTCAGGAGGCTTTCATTGTGTCCCAGGAAGGAGCAATCCTGAACTTTATCACCCAAGGGAAACCTAAATATGTAGAATCCTCCGGCCAGAGTTAAAAAACATAAAATAAAAGAAAAACAAAAAAAACAAGCTGGGCATTGCTGCTACCTCCATGTGGTGCCCGGTAAGAAACAGCAAAAAATGGCAAAACGCAGCGGCAAATTTCTGCAAAAGTTAAACGCTTGTGTCATGAGCACGAGGTGGCTATGCAGTGTCTGCAACGGACGTGGCCACCCGCCGTGCATAAGATACCATATTGACATTGGCGGGCGAAGGGGCCACCGATTCTTTCTCTGCCCAGGGCCGCCACGAGCCTAGAGCCGCCCCTGATTGGAGGGTAACAGATTGAAGCTCTGCACCACCCTGAGCAGCATGAACTCAAGCTACGCCACTGGTAAAAGGCATATGACAGCTTACTTGGAGTTTGGTAAATGGTGTGGACGCTAGGTGGCACTGTTGCCCTTTAAAACCCAACAGACAGACACACAGGATACAGGTAAAAAGCACCAAGAAGTTGTTTAATTCTATTTCTTCTTTAAACAGTGACCCCTAAGCACCACAGCCACAATATACAATCCAATAAACAGAATAATATTCAAAATTCCCTTTCTCTCCATCTCCTCCACACCTCCCAGCAAGCTTTGTCCACCTCCACCCGACTCTGGGTCTTCAGCAGTCCTTTAAATAGTCCTCGACCCAGAAGTGCTTCTGTTCTTTCTCTCTTGTGACTTTCTAGCACTTCCAGGTCAGAAGGAGGACTGAAGTTCTTTAATCAGCCCAGAAGTACTTCAGGGTTTCTGTCCTCGTGACTTTGTACTTCTGGGGTTTGGGGAAGATATGACTCCCCAGGTTCTCTCACAGCATCCCCTGGTGGCACCCACGGTATCCAGCAGGGCTGTGGTATAAAACTACATGTCCCATGGTGCCCTGCAGGAATCCGGGGCACTGCTACACTGCATGGAAGCTGCCATCTAACATCTTGGGGGAAGTAGTGTCCCAAAGAGTTTGACTTCCCCCATCCTTCCACTCTGTGGGCATCCTGGCCAGGTTGAGCTGCCGGCCATCTATCACAACGGTATTTAAAGATTTTCTGGCTTGATGAGACAAAAATTTATCTTTGGGCAGAGCTCTGAGCACTTGGTCTGGTGAAGACGAAACACTGCTGATCACCCAACTAATACCATCCCTATGCTGAGGAATGCCATCATAGTATGGGTGTGCTATGTGGCAGGGACAGGGACTGGTCAGAAGTAAGGGAAGAATGAATGCAGCCAAATATAGAGAGGTCCTTGATGAAAACCTACTCCATAGTGCAGTGACCTCAGTCTGGGGTAACGGTTTAGCTTGAAGCACACAGCCAAGACAATGTTGGAATGGCTTCAGGACAAGTCTCTTACTGTCCTTGAGTGGCCCAGCCAAAGTTCTGACTTTAACACAAAAGAACATCTGTGGGGAGACCAGAAGATGGCAGTTTACAGATGCTTCCAGTCCAGTCTAATAGAGCTTGAGAGGATCTGCCAGGAAGAATAGAATACACTGCTGCAGTCCAGGTGTGCAAAGCTCATTGAGACTTGCCCAGGAAAATTCAAAGCTGTAATTGCTGCCAACGGGGCTTATATAAAGTACTGAATTAAGGATCTAAATAATCTCTCTGAATGAGAGATTTCAGTTTTTGATCCTTAATGAATATACAAACCTTTCTGAAAATGATTTTCACTTTGTTATTATAGATTATTGACATTAGATTGATGAGCAAAAATGGCAAATGTATCCATTTAAAATTAAATCTTCAACACAATAAAGTGTGCAGAAAGTTGAAGAGGTCTGAATATTTTATGAATCTAATATATATATATACATATTTATATGTGTGTGTGTGTGTTTAAAAATTCAATGTATAACCTCATCCATGTCACCTGGCCTTCATGTCCTTTTCTCACAACACAAAAGAACTGTTTAGGCTCTACTTAAAAACAGAATTGTTTGCGATACATAAAAAACATCTGCTGAGGCTCATTTGACCCCGAGGCAGAGGAGGAGTGAGGGACATGTCAATTATGGTATTTTTTAACTGCATCATATTTTGTTCCAACTTGTCTACCCAGTTTCTTGAAGTACAACTGATATTTGGAAGAATATACTATGTAGAAAGTAGGAAAACTACCTGTAATTAATTCTTAAATAACAAAATATAATTTATGACCTACTCCATTGCCAAATTGGAATAAAAACGGCTTTGCTGCGGGGGGTAATGAAATACTCACGTGAATTACAAAAAAATACCTGGAATGCATTGTGTGTGTGTGTGTGTGTGTGTGGGAGTCTGGTGCACATCACTTTTTTCACACTGGAGGGCAGTAAGGACTTTACTTTTCAGAAGCTGACTATTACAGATGTGAACAATTTTTCACGTACCTCATTTATGTGCCTATATACATGAAACTACATGCTTATTTCTAAAACATAAACCACACTGTTGTGGTGATGTTTAAACACAAAGGTCATTTTAAAAGCAATACACTTTATAACTTTTACAGTTTTATTTCAAAACAGATCTAATGAATAGTTCAATTTTTCTCATTGGTCATTTTCAAATGGTGCTGAAGTATTTTAGCGTTTACATCAGATTAATTTCAGACATAGCACAACTGGATTCTTAGCATCATTTCCAGATTTGAGACGTTCATGTAAGCCTTAGCTGTTTAGAAGCCTTTTCCATTTAGACTCACGTTAACGACCTGCCAGACGAAGCCGTTCTCGTCCTGACCTGCGCGTGTTCACAAGGCCTGCTTCAACAGAGTGTGATCGGCTCGTTCTTCTTAACAAATGAGTTGCACATGAAAACTTCGATCTGGTGCAAGTTAGGTTTGTTTTCTTTGTTTTTACTTTTACGTGCCCAGGGTATTATATCTACTGTGTTTTATTTTCCTTCATACTATGTATATTAAGTATTTGTTTGTTATTTTATTTGTGTCTCAGTATTTGTTACTGTTCTTTATCATGCAGGCCTACCTGATTTTCAATTTTTTATCACGATGTTTTATTGCATCAGCATTTAAATACATTAGTAATACAATATATCCATGAATATAGTATACAAATATTAAAATCAAAATAAAGAATAATTTACATACAACAGCTTAATAACTAAATGACTAAAAGAGAGAGTTACATTTTAATTGCCTTTGTGTTTTGTTAGCTGTTCTTAATGACGTTTCTAACATTTTAATGTCCAAACATAGAAGGGCTAACATTTAGAAATTTATACTTATGAACTGTCAGAAAAATGACCACAAGACATCGAGAAGGTTTGGGGCAGCCACCCATATAATTGTTCTCATCTGCAAAACTGATTAAATAATAGAGACATGCTCATTCAACAGAGTCCTAAACAGAACTGACTTCCATGAAGCAAGATGGCAGCTTTAAAGGCCAGTAGCGGAAGTGATGTCATCAATACCGGAACCAGAAGTGATGTCAGTGGCTGCCCCAGAGCCGGGCGGGATTTCCCTAGAATGGTCTGCAAAAGATCAAGAGGGAAAATTAGTGCACTTCGCCACCCCCTGGTCTGGCATGGAATCACATGTATTTAAGCCCTTTAGCTGTCTCCTAAACACACGTGTGTGACAGAACGTATATGACATTTGCTACGCAAAGAAAGCATATTGTGAATTTCCCCTTGGGATTAATGAAGTATCTATCTATCTATCTATCTATCTATCTATCTATCTATCTATCTATCTATCTATCTATCTATCTATCTATCTATCTATCTATCTATCTATTGACTGAATTTTCTATCACTTTATCATCAGAATAAGCAGAAAAGTTAAGATGTTTGGTATAGATCTTCTGGTCATTCAAAAAAGTAAAATAATATCTATCATGATTCTTAGTGCAATGACAGAAGTCGCAAAATCAACTGGAATGTTCAAGCAAATTATAGGAAAAAAAGATCTAAATCCATTAAGTACTCTTGTTCGCTAACTAAGCGGAGGTAAGGTTAAGCCCCGAGGCTGGCGTGTGAGTGAGGAGGGTACTGCCCCCTTCCCCTTGGCCCACTGCGTGTCTCTCGGATTCGTGCAAATAAATTGGTACCACAAGCAAACTATGAGAACTGTGAGTTGGGATGAGAAAGTCGCAAAATCAACGGAATGTTGAAGCAAATTATAGCAAAAAACCCAATCTAAATCCGTTAATTACTTCTCTCATGAAAAGCAGACAGACATACAAACGGGTCTAAAAAACTATAAGAAATTTAACGCTTGGACCACGAAATTATTAAAACTGTTTCTTAGTGAGCACCTATGGGCCAAGGGTAACCTACATTCCAAATTTCAAGTCCCAAGTCCTCATGGTTCGGGAGATTTTGTGATGAGTGAGTCAGTGGTATTTGGCTTTTATATATATAGAATCTTCTAAGATGAGTATTATCGCATAACTTATTATAATAATCACTTACTTTAGGAACAAATCTATGTATTTTATTTAAAAAATTAATTATATCTGTAGTGGCAAGCGGCTGGGGGTGGTACCCAGCCGGGACGCCCAGAAAGACCGGAGGAGGAATTACACGTCCTCCAGACCACGAGGGGGCTACCGCCCCAGTGGCTTTGGGGACCACGGGAACAGAGCTTAGAAGCTCAACCCTATAGGAGACCGTGGTCACCACCAGGGGGCGCCCCGATGCCTGAGAAGCCCTTGCCCTCGGCACTTTTGCCACACCCGGAAGTACTTGGGTGAAGAAGACCAGGCACAACTGGAGTGCTTCTGGGTGCACAGCCAGCACTTCTGCCACACCGGGGAGTGCCGGCAGGCACTCATTGGGAGGCACCTGGAGCACATCTGGGTGGGGATAAAAGGGGCCGTCTCCCTCCATTTGATGACTGAAGTCTGGTGGAAGACGATGGAGCTCAGAGGAGAGGAGTGGAGGCGGTCAGGAGAAGAGAGGCATTGTAAAGAGGCCTGGACTAAGGGTGATTGGTGCTGAGGCACTGGGTTGTGCGTGCTACACTTTATGTAGATAATAATGAATAAATGTGTATTGGTGTTTGAACCTTCGGTGTCCGCCTGTCTGTGTCCGGGCTGTTCCCCACACTGTTCATACTTAAGGCTGAGGTATACAACTCTTTGTAAAATTTTGAAATACAGTAAAGGAACAGATTTCTTTCAAGCCAGTTACAAAGGTATCATTGATATGTAATAATTAAAACCAACTTCTTCTTACGGCTACATGTCTTTTCCACATTACAGAAATATGATTAATGTTCTCTCCAGATTCTAACCATTTTGTACTCAAACTAATAAACCCTCCCTTGGCTTGTTCTGTTTTGTAAGTCATTTAAGGCAATGTTGTCTGAGTCAGAAGCATCTCAGTTTAATGTGTCACTAATCTTAGTACGTATTTCTTAAAATTCCTGTTCATTTTCCTTAGCATACTGTTTGCCAAATTGTATTGAAATTCTTTTACATTTATATATTAAAAATTTCATATCTGGAAGTTGCAGATGGATACTAAAGTTCTTTGGCCTTAGCTTTTATAGCATTGATAAACAGTTTAAAGCGTAACGATTCACAGGTTAGATCCCAGTAAGATGTATTATTTTTATTTTTACTACTTGTATTATTTAAAGTCAATTCTATGGTGTGATAATCCATTACACAAGAAGGTGTGCTTTATTAATAATTGATGTATGAAATCAATGAACCACAAAAAAGTAAAAGGTTCAGAATGAGGATGCACAAGTCTGAAAGCAGCAGATAATGATAAGGAGTCACAAAAGGTCTCCTGCTCCTAAAGAGACAACAGATGGTGTCCTGGGGGATCTCCTCCCAGATCTGGACCAGGGCATCACTGAGCTCCTGGACAGTCTGAGGTGCAACCTGGTGGCGTCAGATGGACCAAAACATAATGTCCCAGAGGTGTTCTATTGGATTTAGGTCAGGCGAGCGTGGTGGCCAGTCAATGGTATCAATTCCTTCATCCTCCTGGAACTGCCTGCATACTCTCGCCACATGAGGCTGGGCATTGTTGTGCACCAGCAGGAACCCAGGACCCACTGCACCAGCATAGGGTCTAACAATGGGTTCAAGGATTTCATCCCGATACCTAATGGCAGTCAAGGTGCTGTTGTCTAGCCTGTAGAGGTCTGTGTGTCCCTCCATGGATATGCCTCCCCAGACCATCACTGACCCACCACCAAACTGGTCATGCTGAATGATGTTACAGGCAGTATAACGTTCTCCACGGCTTCTCCAGACTCTTTCATGACTGTCACATGTGCTCTGGGTGAACCTGCTCTCATCTGTGAAAAGCACAGGGCGTCAGAGGTGGACCAGCCAATTCTGGTATTCTATGGCAAATGCCAATCGAGCTCCACGGTGCCGGGCAGTGAGCACAGGGCCCACTAGAGGACATCGGGCCCTCAGGCCACCCTCATGAAGTCTGTTTCTGATTGTTTGGTCAGAGATATTCACACCAGTGGCCTGCTGGAGGTCATTTTGTAGGCTCTGGCAGTGCTCATCCTGTTCCTCCTTGCCCAAAGGAGAAGATACTGTTCCTGCCGATGGGTTAAGGACCTTCTACGGCCCTGTCCAGCTCTCCAAGAGTAACTGCCTGTCTCCTGGAATCTCCTCCATGCCCTTGAGACTGTGCTGGGAGACACAGCAAACTTTCTGGCAATGGCATGTATTGATGTGCCATCCTGGAGAAGTTGGACTACCTGTTAAACCTCTGTAGGGTCCAGGTATCGCCTCATGTTACCAGTAGTGACACTGACCGTAGCCAAATGCAAAACTAGTGAAAAAACAGTCAGAAAAGATGAGGAGGGAAAAATGTCAGTGGCCTCCACCTGTTAAACCATTCCTGTTTTGGGGGTCGTCTCATTGTTGCCCCTCTAGTGCACCTGTTGCTAATTTCATTAACACCAAAGCAGCTGAAACTGATTAACAACCCCCTCTGCTACTTAACTGACCAGATCAATAGCCCAAAAGTTTAATTGACTTGATGCTATACTCTGATTAAAACGTGTTCCTTTAATTTTTTGAGCAGTTTACATTAAAGATGCACTGCCTTAATTATTAATTGATCAATTAGGTGTTGGCTAATACTGCAAATTGCTGTACGGGTACTATGTGTATAAAAGTATTGCACATGCAGGACGAAATTCAGTGCAGCAGGTTCTTACACTTCATCCTTTACCGGACAATTGAAGAAGATGCAAGCATTCAGATTCACTGCAGTCGAACCCACTTTTGCACTCTGTTCAGCTTCAAATTACTAATGCGAACATTAATTTCAAATAGGTGTTTTGCAGGTATTTTTCAGACACTGCTGTTGAGTAATATAACATATTGACGCCCTACCTGACTAGTAGATTTCTTTTGTAATTAATGTTTTATTGGTTCCCCATTGCCATTGAGTGCATTATAAGAAAACTAGAAACTAAATATATGGATGAAAATCTGTTCTTAATCTCTAAATATTGTTGAAATTAAATAGATTGATTTAAATTAGTCTAAGCAATATGCTAGGATATATACAGGGCTTTATAGTGTAGCAACTCCACAGGAGCATTTAGAGGAAGGGAACACACCCAGAATCATACAGGTACACGCACACACACACACACACACCCAGACCCCACGAGACACACACACACACACACACACATACACACCCAGACCCCACCAGGCACACAGACACACACATTTCTATGAGAAGGTTTAAAGGCCACTAGGACTCAAACTTTATAAGACTATAAGACTGAACAGGCATTGTTTCCCCGAGCCAGAAACTGGATAGACTGTTTAGAAAATGATTAGATAATGATTTTTACAAATAAGTTACCACATTTAAAACATATTGATCTTACACAACTATCTCTATATTACAGTTTTTTACAATTATTTGTCCCCTTCTTCAAAACACTTAAAATGCACCATATCAGTAGACTATAGGAACTAAATTGTATATACTTTTGCAATGCTTTGATGCAAAATGCATTCAATCACCATTTCTTCCAAAATTCATGAATACCTCTCTCAGTCAATGTTCAACCCCAGCAAAAGTCTGTACAACTACAGCAAATTTTTCAGACATATAGATACTCTGTTCAAAACAGGGCGGCACGGTGGCGCAGTGGGTAGCGCTGCTGCCTCGCAGTTGAGAGATCTGGGGACCTGGGTTCGCTTCCCGGGTCCTCCCTGCGTGGAGTTTGCATGTTCTCCCCGTGTCTGCGTGGGTTTCCTCCGGGCACTCCGGTTTCCTCCCACATCCCAAAGACATGCAGGTTAGGTGGATTGGCGATTCTAAATTGGCCCTAGTGTGTGCTTGGTGTGTGGGTGTGTTTGTGTGTGTCCTGCGGTGGGTTGGCACCCTGCCCAGGATTGGTTCCCTGCCTTGTGCCCTGTGTTGGCTGGGATTGGCTCCAGCGGACCCCCGTGACCCTGTGTTCGGATTCAGCGGGTTAGAAAATGGATGGATGGATGTTCAAAACAGCTAACTTTCAGTTCAGAAACTAACAAAATGTAAATCACTGTAAATTGAAATATGCTACATTTTGACAGAAATTAAACTATACATATGCTTGCTTGAAAGACATGCAGTAAATCATTCTGATTTCTTCAAAAGTTTGCATTGCAGTTACCATCTATACAAAAAATGTCATATTTGAAGTGAAATGTGCATGTATACATAGTAGGTAAAATGGTGACATACTTGTCGCTGAAGAGATTTTTCCTCTATTACTGCTGCATATGTAAATCAAGGGCTATCAGTTCATGCAATGTAGTTGTTTGACTTACTGAAACACCTGGTTGTCTTTTCATATAAAGACCTATGCAGGCTTTTTTGTTTGTGCCTCATTACCACGTATACAGAAGTGGCCATGTTTGGATTGGAATTTGGTTTCTTTAGCCAATGTGAGAAAAATGGGTGCATCCAGAGGCAGAGGAAGAAGAAGACATCGTGGAAGTGCAAGAACAGTTATGTCTGATGAAACCAGAGCTGCAGTAATTGATTGTGTGATAAGTCATGGTCTGTCCCTGAGACAAGCAGATCTGAGGGTTCAACTAAACTTGTCTCCACAGTAGCATCGATAGGAAGGGTTTTCAGGCAAACCAACGGGTATTATGCAGTATTTACAGCATCTGAGTGATGTGTATATTACAGCAATACTGTTATTTGAGAAAGTCTCCAGAAATAAACTGACGTATCAGTGCACAATTGTCCTTGTTTCATTACTGCACTGACCCAGCGGTTACTTCCAACAGGGAGAAGGGAAAGGATATTTACACTTCAACAGGAGAATGCAATGGCTGAGATTTCAAAAATTTGCAATGTTAGCACTACAACCATTTCAAGATTGCTATAGAAACATCAGATCATGATGAAAAAGTTGTACAGTGTGCCCTTTGAGAAGATCTCTGGGCATGCCAAAGAACTCAGGTACCAATATGTTCATGTAAGATATCTGCGGTGGTTTTGAACAACACAGCACACGTAGGAATTTTTCTTTGAGATCTTGCACAAACCAGTTAGCTATGAAAATTGGGAACTAATGGTACCTTGTGTATTTTCTAATTAACTGAAGAGAGTAATGGTGGATGAGAAAGGTTTCAATTTGACAAAAACACGCCACTGTGGAAGTAATGTGAACAGGAAAAGGACAAGTGTAGATCTTTCAGATCAGAGAGGGGCTAACATCACCATGTGTGTGGCAATATCTGGAAATGGACTATAGCTTCATAAACCCATTATTAGTTTATAAATAGCATGCATTATTGCTTTTCTTGCTGAACTGTATGAAAGGGTCTCTGCAGAGAGAGATCAAGAGAGGCAAATTTTTACCAGTTTTACCAATGTTCTTTCGTCATTCCTGCCAGGTCATTCCAGGAAGGTGTCTCTATTCCTGCCATCATACTCTACTTTCCTCAATCCCACTGAAGAATATTTTTCTGCATGAAGATGCAAGGCATATGACCGCTGCCCACACAGACAGATGTCACTTTTAGATGCAATGCCTGCTGGGTGTATGGAAATAACAGTCAAAAATATCCAGAGCTGGATAAGGCACACTTAGATTTTTTCCTCGGTATATAGCTGGATATAGCATTCTGTGTAATGCTGATGGAAATCTATGGCCAAATGCAGAAGGCAGGAATAAGAATTTTAAAATCTAACAACATCACATTAAAGTTTGATAAATTCTGAAAAGAATGATACCAAACATATATATGTAGGTTATAAAATAAGCCTGATTTAAAGCATGACAAAAAATGTGGCATACAAAGTCACATAAAAGCATTGCACAAAATTGTTGCACTTTTAGGCTTAGGATTTTAAATATATAAAGTAGATTCTAATATTTACCTCTGATGACTGTTCAGCACTGCAATCAAACACTCTACGTAAAGAATGATTTAACACACAAATTTATTCACTGATTTTGCCAATCCTCTTTCATGGTACATTTGTCATTTCTGATTGTTTCATGAATTAAGATAAAAGAAAACAAAACCACATGCACCATATAGCTAGCCAAAAATCTGAAAATGGTGGCAACACACCATGCCATTGTTATGAAGATATCAGCGCCCTTTGAATTACAAAGACTTCATTGTATTTCTGAGACTCTTGAATCTTGAGATTCCAATATATTGAATTGTGTTGTTTCATAAAAGGATTAATGCACAGCTTAGTTATCCACTTCATGTAGCACACCATGCAACCCCAAATTCCTTTACTGGATCAGTCTTGGTCAGTTGCCGGAGAGGCCAATACTCATGTTACACTTTGTCCCATCTGACAACTTGTCATTTCAAGAGATACTTATGATTTCAGATTTTTATGCAGAATTAAAGACACAGGGCAGCACGGTGGTGCAGTAAGGAGACTGGGGTTTGCTTCCCAGGTCCTCCCTGCGTGGAGTTTGCATGTTCTCCCCATGTCTGCGTGGGTTTCCTCTGGGTGCTCCGGTTTCTTCCCACAGTCCTAAGACATGCAGATTAGGTGCATTGGCGATCCTAAATCGTCCCTAGTGTGTGCTTGATGTGTGGGTGTGTGTGTGTGTCCTGTGGTGTGCTGGAGCCCTGCCAGGGGATTTGTTCCTGCCTTGTGCCCTGTGTTGGCTGGGACTGGCTCCAGTAGACCCCTGTGACCCTGTGTTAGGACACATTTCAGGTATGTGTGGATGTTTGATTATCCCCCATAATTTCAGAATATTAAAAAAGCAACTTGGAACTAGAAAAGTTTGTAGGAATATGGGAACAAATAAATTATTCATGTAAAGTGTAATCTCAAGGGACCAGAAATGATGTTAAAATGAGAATACACGTGTGGGGACAAATCATTAAAAAGTGTGTAGTGAACAGCGGCGAAATTCACTGCTGCAAAGGCCACACTCACAGGGCTTCTTTCCTAAACACCAACCCCCAAAATCTCCGATCTGTGCACTTTAAACCTCTGGGGTATCAGGGAGAGAGCAAAAAAAACTGAGCAAAAGACTTGAGGCTGAGAGAAAATAAAAAGGCTAAAATTGTTGTTATCAATTCAGGAGTTCAGCAGCAGAAGGTAGCTAAAGCTTAATGATGAATTTGCACATTGTAATGAGTGCAGCGACAGAAGAGACACAAAAACTTAGAATACTGCAGCTACTTGGCAGCTATTTGGCTCCACACATTTGAGAAGAGTGTCTGTGTGCTGTGTGCTATGTGCTATCTTTCTGTTACTTTGACTATTGTTTCAATATATATGGCATAACAACAGAGAAGTCAAGCAAAATGACACCTTTTATTGGCTAACTAAAAAGATTACAATATACAAGCTGAAGAAGATTGCCTGAAGAAGGGACCTGAGCTGCCTTGGAAGCTTGCAGATTGTAATCTTTTTAGTTAGCCAATAAAAGGTGTAATTTGGCTTGACTTCTAATTGCATACATAATGGCTAACAGGACACAACACCCTACTACTACTGGCATAACAACAGCAAACAGAGTTTAGATAAGCATTGTAGTCTGTGTAAACACCACATAGTAAAATGCTGTGGCTATATTCTAGCATGGCGTGTTTGCATTTCCAATTAAACACTAATGTTAACTTCCATTAGTTATTTGTTTAGTCAGTCAGATGTGCAGTCAGGAGGTGAATAGGATGTAACCTCCTCATGCTTTTAATTGTGTAGTTAGGCAGATTTGTTGATTTGGGTGCTATGAGTACTGCAATCTGCATCTCCAGCGGCTTTTCATTATTAGATATCTTAACAGCAGTCCTTTTGATGGGTTGTGACACATCATTTACTTCAAATCCATATTTTGCAGTTCATTTTTTCACAAATGTAGCTAGCAATTCTTTTAAGCTTACATCTACACTACACTACACTATTGTCAAAACCGAACAACAGAGAGCACATTTAGTGCCTGTAACAACATATCTTTCACTTCTACCACTAGTTCATGATGATTTTGAAAGCCGATGTATAATGGGATGTTACAGAAAGGTTTTTCCTTTGCAACATGTTATGTTACAATTTTTTACAATTCCTTTGGCACATTTCATGAAACATTCTTAACATTCTCACTACTCTAAGTGAATTTTACACAACAGTTCATACAATGGCAGAACACAATAGTTAATCAACAAAAGCTGGCACTCACACAAAATATTTAAGTTGTTTCACAAAAATAAATAATTCCTTCAGTTAGTCAGTGTCACCAAAACAAAGAGTGCATTTCACATCACACTACGAACCACATCTGTGGATACACAAATTGAGTCTCCTGGTCCAGAACAAGTAACAGTCATTTATTTCCCACAAACAGATATTCCATCAATACTGTCAGACTATGCTTCAGCCAGTGAAGATAACGGTTTAAATATTATATCTGTAAAAACAGAATCTAATTTTTCTCGTTCATCTTCCCCTTTTACAGATTCTGGGTTATCGGACGCCTCTTCTAAAAGTAAACAATTACCAAGTAAGGCAAAAATACTTAAAAAATCTGAAACAAATCACAACAAACAAAATGTTTAGGCACATTGTTGTAATGTCAGAAACAAGGGCAACAATGTTACAGTAACAACGTAACATTACAAGTATCTATGTTGCCTGTACTGAACAATAAAGCATGTAGTTGAGGACAATATATTTCATTAGCAAAAAAAAAAAAAAAAAAAACATACATGAATGTAAAACATTTATATTGGAACACACAGTGTAATGCACCAAAGAGCCAGTCATGTCAGTCAGAGCCAAAAGTAGAAATACACCCAGCACTGTATACACAACAGCAACAAATATCCACAAACTGAAAATCACAACGTTGTACACAACAAAACAACATGCAGAAATTAACACTGTTCACTAGAAAACTTCACATCTGTATGGCCACATATTTACATCCACTTCGCACCTTATATTTTCTCTTTCAATGCAACAGGGGAAAAATCTTTTCGAATGGTGCATCAACCCCCTACAAGATTCTGCTGTGATGTTCTCACAAGCTGCTTCCATTGCACCTAGCAAAGACATCTGGTCATGAGGCTGATGCTCATATACTTTCCATCTCAACACTGAAAAGAACTCTTCGACTGGATTCAAGAATGGAGAATAGGGCAGGAGGAACACCATTTGTATACTTCAGTGTACACTGAACCATTAATGCATGGCATTGGTTCTGAGAAAGCTGACATTGTCCCACAGAATTACATAATTTGACAAGTCTTTTCTGATTTATGTGCAGAATGTCCAGGAAGATCAGCAGTTGTTGAGTGTTGTAAGGCCCAAGAATGGCTCTATGGGTGACCACACCATTCTCTGATATGGCTGCACACATTGTAATATTTCCTCTTCGCTGGCCTGGAACATGTATTGTTGCTCGCTGACCTATAACATTTCAGCCACGTCTTCTGCTCCAGATCAACATAAAACCAGCTTCATCCATAAATAGAAACTTGTGAGGGATTTCACTTGTTTCTAGTTCCATGACTGTTTATAACCAAGAATAAATAAAGTAATTAGTGGAGATGGAAATCATACAGCTACATCAAAATTTTATTGCTCCAGCCACATTACATCATATATATGGTACTAGGGGGTTCCTCCCTGCTCGCATCACTCGCCAAGCCACCCGGCCTCCGCTACGTGCCAGCCACTTTGCATCTCTGCCGCTTGTGTTGTGAAGAGGGGGGCTGAACGCACCTCAAGGAGACACCGTCGCTCCTCTGAAACCCCCTCTTAAACGGTGATACAATGGGAAACAAATACAGCTTTTTTTTTTTACCTCCTCTTTACTCGATCAGTTGCTGGCTTGCTGCTGCTGCTGTGCCACGTGATCTGCATCTCGCACGACACTTTGAACATTTAAAAGCCTGTACAGCAGCTGTCCTACTCATTGTCTTTTATTTCCGGCCCGGGGCGTGGTTAAATCTCTTGATACAAATTCTTGTCTCGCAAGACGTAAGTTCTTGATATTTTTTTTGTTTATAATTTAAAAACGGAATAAGAATCTGAAAATCTAACAACATCACATTAAGGTTCGATAAATTCTGAAAAGAATGATACCTAACATATATATGTAGGTTTTAAAATAAGTCCAATTTAAAGCATGACAAAAAATGTGACATAAAAAATGTCACCGTTGCACTTTTAGGCTTAGGATTTTACATATATATACAGTAGAGCAGATTACAGGAATGTACATTGTCCAATATAGTACTGTGAAGTACATACTGTATCTGTTCTTTACCTGAACATAGTGGTATCGTTGCTGCTTAACTCTTTCATGGTTCCTTTCAAAAGGTATCCTGTACAGTTGCTTCATTGTAAATTTATGTCTGTTCAACACACTACTTATTGTAGGGAGGCAATTGATGTTTCGAAAGATGTTATTATCATCTATAGTGGCACTCTGGATCTCCCGAAGTCTAACAGAATTATTGGAAATCACCATGTTGCATATTTCTACTTCCAGTTGCGGTGTGAAAACTGCTCTCCTTCCAGCAGCATGAGGTAGATGCTCCATAGTCATGCTGCATCATACATTTATGAATGTATTTACTTACTTTCTTGTAAAATAATATCAGTAAACGTTGCAACATTGAAGTAACAATATAATTGTATGTGATTACACACCTGTTTTCCCTCCAAAACGTTTGAATGATGGAGGACATGGTCAGCCGTCTGACATTTGGCAGTACTTGTTGCCTAGTCTCTGCCATTATAAGGCCATGATTTATCACATGGTCCACAATTGTTGTCCTCATTTCATTGGAGACAAACTGATGACTTTGACCTCTTCTGCCACTTTCTCTGCCATGTTGTCTTTTCCTCACCCTAGTGCCACCACACATTTGCTATTCCCCTTGCTCTTCTTCCTCTTCCATAAGCAGACTGTTGTTCATGTCCAAATTTTCTTGAACAGGTTCTTGCATGTAATAGCTCTGTTAGAGTCCTGCTGCAGACTGTGAATGTTTTCCAATTTATAGTGTAGTGCCTGAAGTACACCTATGAAGATGACTGCATGTCCATCCCAATTAGTTAAGTCATGATATGACACACTCCCTTCATAACTGGAGTTCATCATTTACTGTGACTGACATGGCAATATCAGACATACCTCAAACAATACCACATCACTGCAATGTTTGCAATATTTTTGTCGCTTATTATGAAAGTTTGTTCAATTATTTTGAATGTACTAGCTTAAACTTTGATTGCATAAATACAAAGTTTTGCTAGTAAGACTAATTCATTGGAAACATACAGGACCCATTTTCATCAACAAGACTTACACAACTGAGAGTTATGCCTAATGATAATAATTGTACAATATCATTAGCATATACTTACTAAACATATTGAAATTTGTAAGAGACAATGAGAAATAACATTCTGTTATGCGCAGGTAACAGAATGGGGTAGAAGTAAGATGAACTGTTTTGCAAACATAAATTGTCAATTGAGACACGCAAAAAAAGAAATTGTAAAAACTGTAATTTTTAACAGGTGCAATGTGCTCTCTGTACAAGCAGCACGCATTTATATTGAACTTTTCTGGAGACATTTTGGCTGTAGACAGTTTATCGTAATCAGAAACTTGCTCTCTGGCGGATCAAGTTAACAAGGGCAGTATTGCTCTCCTTAGTTCAAAATCATTTCCCCTACTTTGGGCACCGCCTTAATGAGGTGTTTGATTGGTTTTGAAATGTGATAGTCAGTGAGCTCTGTAATTGTTCTTACTCCATTTTAAGCAAAATTTGCTATCTATCTATCTATCTATCTATCTATCTATCTATCTATCTATCTATCTATCTATCTATCTATCTATCTATCTATCTATCTATCTATCTATCTATCTATCTATCTATCTATCTATCTATCTATCTATCTATCTACAATAAAAGATGACTGACTCACTGACTCACTCACTCACACATCAACATACCCTATTTAGATAAAAAGCTGAAATGTGTCAGAATAAAACATCTAGGGTTGTAGCTTTCCACTAAGAAAAGCCATTTCAATATTTCAGTATTTAGCGATAAAAACTGTCCATAATAGAAAAACTAAATACCTCAATATCTCAAAAATGCCTTGATGGGTTTAACTGAAATTTGGTGACATTGTAGAAAAATGAAAATTAGCTGACGTGTGCTTTTTTATTTCTTGATATTTGTCATTAATAATGCGTTAGCAAGCAGCATATTCTAATGCCCTATGTCCCCTCAGAGTTGAGAGCAATCACATGGTAGAAATGGGGTGTGACACTTTATTTAAATAAAGGCCAGCTGCAGAAGTGAAGGAATAGGAGGAAAGTTCAGCAAAGCTTAGAGATGCTTTAAGCAAACACATTATGTGCTATTGCCAGGAACTGTGGCTGTGAATATATTTTAGCACAACTGATCTAGTAAAAAAGGTATTTAACATGGGGACTGCAATTTCCATCAGCCAGTGTGTGGCTCCTGACGATTTCATCAGTGCGCACAAAGTTTAAATAAAAGCATTGACAAACATGACATGTTGTCAAATGTAGGAACTGCTGCGTTCTTCTGAGAAATGTACTACCAAAACAAGAATATGCAGTGTTGCCAAACCATTAAGGAGTAATCTTCCATTCTTTCTTTCTAAAGCCAAAATTTAAAAACTCCCAACCTCAAATATTTATTTTTAGTAAGTTTTGCTAAACCTATTTAAAACAAAAACTCAGCTGTTTTGTTTGTCATTACCTATTATGATTTTTTTCTGACATAATCTTCAAAGTGAGATTCGGGCAGCTGGACAGTGCTAATGTGATGCACTTCATTTTATTGTGCATGTCATTTTACTGTGTACACCATATGTGACAACAAATCTAAGATAAAATGATTTCAATACATTTTTTTCTGTGCAAAGCCTTGTTTTTTTAAAAAAAAAAACAAAATTGTTGTCCACCTGTAAGTCATCGTTAAATCTGCAGTACCAATCAATGATCAGTGTTAAGCAGTGAAAAACAATTAACTGATGGAGCCAAACCATTTTTTGTGTTGATATATATTCAAACCAACTATATAATAAGGCAGTAGAAAATTTAGACTTTGATGCCAATGCACAGTTAAGATATTTAGCAATTTTTACCATTGAATCAATCAATTTTAAATCATCTTTACCAAATACTGCTTTTGGCAATATATCCAGTAATACAGAATTCTGCAGAAATCTCTTCCTCACCAACACCAACAACTGTAGATGCTTTCTGTGTTCCATGCTGTATGTAGTTCACCATATTATTTCTTTTCACCTGTCCTTTTCTGTACAATGCTTAAAATCTTCAATTAATTTCATGTGCCATGTAAATGTGCAGCCTGTAATCATCTTTACTGTTTAATAATTTCAAGTAATACATGATTTACCCAGAAAGTCATATGAACAAAATTAAGAAATAACAATAATAATAAATACTTTAATATTTCATTCCCTATTTCTCATGAACATATGTCTGACGGTGAATTTGATAACAAATTTTTGACTGTACAAAGTAAAAACTCACATCTGAAGTACTCTTTAGTTCAGCTCACTTGCTGCTGTTGTATGATACATATGCTGTACTCATTGAAAGGTCAAGGTTTGCAGTTTGCTCTGCTTTTTATTTCACTTTTCAGCATTTTCCATTTTGTAACTTTATTTGGGGTTTATTTCAGTTCTTACTGGTTCCAATGTTTAGTTTCCCACTTTCTCGGAGTTAAGCTGTTGTTCTCATAAACTAGGCCTGTTTCAATTTGTGAACTGATTTTGATCTAATCCTTCCAAACCTTGTAACAGTAGAAGATTACAGATCAAAAGCATTACATTCAAATCTGATCGAAGCTACCTTTTATGCAGGATGTGCTGTAAGGTGTAATTATATAGCCAAAATTCCCATTATTCAATAAATCACCTGTCTGAATTCAGAAGAATATAGTTTCCTGTAAAATTGTGTTTTCCTACGACCATCAACAAAAGCAAAGGTCAGTCACTAGGAGAAGCAAAAATTGATCTCCAGCAGGAATGTTTTACTCTAGGGCAATTGCATGTGGCATGTTTAAGACTAAGGAGCTCAAGTGAAGTATTAATATTAGTCAGTAGTTTAAAAAAAAACTACAAATATTGTATACTGAAATGTAATCAGTTACATCGCACTTTTGATACATCTGATTAAATGATGGCACTATAACTGAGGCCCATTGTTTTAGAAAATTTCCTGGGTGACGCCAGGTAACACAGCTTGTATATTATATGTCTGGCTTAGCGAGGCTATGTAGAGCGAGTGCCAACTCCAATTATAAATCCACAGCAATGAACATACCTGTGGGTGCCAATCCTAGACGGAATGAAAGTTTATCACAGGACACTCAAACACACTCTGGTTAACATAACCAACACATCTTTGGGTTAAGTGAGGGAAAAAAATAACACACACAAACACACCACAGTAGAAAAATGTGTAGGCCACGCACGGGCACCAGCTAGGAGAAAATTTAAGCCCAGGACAATGGAGGAATAAGTCAGTGTTGGCCTAATTATATTATGATCTTGTTGGCAAATTGTTTTATGCTGGTAATTGAAACTGAATTCTGATAATATTGCTATTTTTGTTTAATTACTAATTTAGAATTTATTTACTATAGGCTCAGAATTTGGCAGGTTTAATTTGAGTTCATCTCATTAACCCCTTTATCTGCCTGAAGGGCCATCACTAAAGTTCAACAAATTCTACCTTTTAAAGCCCTGCAAAAGCTCTTTCATTTCATCCCATTCAGACTACTGTAGCTCCCTCTGTATTGGTGTTTGCCACTCACCTCTGTCCAGACTGCAACTAATTCAAAATGCTGCTGCCAGATTCTTGACTGGCACTATTTTCCTGTAAAATAAAGAATAGATTTTAAGATTTTTATTTGATTTTATTTTCAAAAGCAAAACATCACAATAGCATGCCACTTGATCAAACAAATAATAATATCTTAACAAAATAAAATGTAACCCACACCCAAAAGAAAGAGAAAAAGAAAGGAGACTAGAACAAAAAAAGCCAAAGAAAAAAATCTAAGTTGTTTTTTTATTTTTTGAAGTGATAAAACAATGATTATAACATAGGAATGTCAATCACAGGCTCAGCATGTTTATTCTAAAATAATATTAATTATTGCCATTTTTTTCAAACTTCTGGACATCTCCTCTAACAGAGAATTTGATTTTTCTAATTTGAGATAATACACAGCTTTACTTACCCAATGAGTTATAGAAGGTGTTTTGGGATTCTGCCAGTTAAGAAAGATAAACCTTGCCTAGGTACATTTTGGAAAATTTTAAATGTAAATGTGATTGATGGAAGACATTTAATTGAATTATCGATTGGTTGCTGCGTACAGAACTAGAGTGTATTCAGTGTATGGCTTAGTTCCGCTACTTTTCTGAGATGCCAATTGAAAGGTTCTTTTCCCACCGTTCCCTAGAATCTTTGCAGGGTAAATGCTTGCAAATATTTTAATACATTGTTGAAATGCTCTCCAAGTCATCATTTTAAGATTTAATTGTTTTACATGGGATCTCCTGTGCCTCTGCTCATCCAGCAGGTCTCTCAGATGCTCCGATCGTGTATTGCTATCTGTTTCATGCACACATTAGATGCTGTGGAGTGATGGTGCCCTCGCTGTAGTGGCCCTAGGCCATTGAATAGCCTGCCCTTCTCATTAAGATCAATCCCTCCAAATGAAAATTTTAAACCCCAGCTAAAAACTTACTTTTTTTTACTTGCTTTTAATTAGCATTAACAGACAAACTTAACTTTGTAGTTCTAACAGTGGTTTTATTTTTTAAAAGTATACAGTATGTATTTTTATAGCTACTAACTGTCAGTATGTGTTTTTATTTTGCCATTAATTTATCCCTTTATTCCAATGCATTATGATTTTCACTCATTTTTCTAGTCAGCTATTAATTTCAATTCGAACAACTTCTAGTTGTTTTTAAAGTGCAATATAAATACATTTGACTTAACTTATGTTTAAGTTATACTTCTAAATCAAAACGTTTTCATATGTCCGTGGAACAAAAACTATTCGTGGACACGTGAGTTTTACAAGCGCTTAAAAATCAGGCACCTTTCTTGCAGATGCACTTAAGTTGGTCTGTGCTTTCAGGACGCAATGAGCACGATATGCTTTAAGTCCTCTGCGATCGAGCTGTTTGATTTTTCCCAGGCAGACGGACGCCACAGTCACGTGACGCAGGTGAGGCACGTAGCAGCGACTATTAAGGTCTGGCGTTTGCAGGTGCGCAAACTGTGACCATAAGGGGCGGGGCTTTCCTAGGAATACTTGGGGGAAAAATAGGCGGCTTGGTTTGAAGGAAGAGTTCAGGTGCGCGAAAGCAACAAGTAAAATACGTTTTAATTGTGTTTTTTTAAAAGGACACTGAACTGTTATCGGCATTACACGTATACTTCAGTCTTAGGACGTAGTGGTTTATTTCCACCCACTTCTTTATGACGCTCATCTTTTAGTTTCGTATTGTTTCGATATGTACAGTTTCGAGTGAACTCTTCCTGGTTGGGTTCACTGGTTACAAGTGAACAAAAATTGTATATTGGAGTTTGTTTTCTGATACAGCCGGATATGCGCCTAAAAGTAAGGTAAGAGGTCAATTAATCATTAATCGTGCCTATTGGGGATTCACTTAAGTGACGACGAGTTAATGTTCCTTTATTTACAGTGTAACGGGCTCGCTTATGAAACATTTCACGTCTCCATGAAGTTTTTCTCTTTTTGTTTAATACTGGTGTTATTAATATCAGTTGTGAATACTGAAACTCTTGAGCCCATGAAAGTTTCAAAGTTCTTTACCATGACTGTCATTATTGGTCTTTGCCCTTTCCTACGTTTGAGTTTGTTAAGTCACTGTTCTTTCTGCCAATTTTATTTTTACCACTTGTTCCAGAAGTCGATCACATGCCTATGTGTGCTTTTGTTCCACAGATGGACGACGCAGGTCCTGCCATTTCTAGTGGTGTCACAGGTGATCACGGGGGTGTTTTCCAGATGTGCTAGGAGACTCCTGTCAGTAGAACAACAGCAAATCTCAGGTGACAAAGTGTCCTTATTTTAAGACGTTTCTGATCAAGTAATGAGTAATTGGCATTTCCCCCACTATGAACTTAATTGCAGTGTTTTCATTAAATTTTATGTACTTATTGTTGGGTGATGGTGTGTTTAGTGAGTACAGCACCAGGTTACATGGGTGGAGTTCCCATGTTCACCAGGTGCCCCATTGCCCTAAAGAAGTGGTTAGGTTCATTAGTTAGTGGACTGACACTGTGTCCAGTATTGGTTTCTCTCCTGTGTGTCAGCTTGGCTCCCCACAGCTCTCGATTGGATAAGAAAGTTGGAAACTGGGTATGCTCATTCTCCCTGTGCAATTTCCTTCTGTGTCTACAGCTTTCCTCCCACCATTCTCAAAATACATGTGAATTGGCAGTGTGAGTGTGCCCTGCAATGCACTGACTTGTTTGGGGTGAATTAGTGCATTTCCTCTGATGCTTATATATGGTTAAATCCCTGTGTCCCAAAATTGGATGTAACAGTCGATGGGTATGAGAGATGCAGGAATGGCTTTAGCCACTTTATGCTGATTGCTGGTGAGTGGCCCTTTGTTTTCACTCCCAGCTTGTTTGTCCACTCATTCACACTGCCTGGCTTCTCCTCACTCGCTCACCCAGGGTCAGAGACAAACCATATGCCACACTTTACCCTGTCCCAAGGCCAGGGTCTGCATTAGAGGCTCACCTGTGGCCGTGCATCAATGGTAATGGACTTTAGCAGCCAAGAGGCACGTCCGAATTGCCATTGCCTCTGCTTTATAGCCAGCTTCATCCAGTATTAATGCCCCTGGACAGTCCATGACCACCTGGGAAGTGTGCCCCTCTCGGGTCTACCAATGGCATAGTGCTGATAACGGAGGTCACATATCTAGCATTTTCATATGTTTAATATAGCTAAAAGTGACTCTGTCCTGATTTTCTCTCTGCTGAGTTTTGCCTTGTATCTGTTTGTCTGTGTTTATTTATTTACAGTATTTATTTTTTTGACTACTCAGATAAATTTTGTCACTGATCTGAATCTGTCTATGCATGCACCAAATGAATGAAAGAATATTGTTTGACAGAAGCAAATTAAAAGAGGTTGGTTGTTGCTCTACTTCATATTATTTCAGTGCAGGACACTTTCAAAATCAAGAAATGAAAGGTCAGAGCTATTGTTCAGTGTTCTTGAGTGTTTAGAAAGGTGACTACAAATAAATAAAATGTACTTTTAGAGATGTTGATTTGAATAAGTTTATCCCTGTTGGTGGCCCAATGGACAGCAGACTAGGATGACGAGAGTGATGTGGACAGTATGGATTTAAAGTGGTCCTTGTGAGAGCAGTTTACATACTTTTTGAAAGGTTTTGATACCATGATACTTTTTTGCTAATCGTACTTGTCTAAAAAATCGAATCTTTGTCACATACAAGTAAAAATTTAATGGAACTGAGCTGCAGTGTGAGTGGAGCCTTTTTGTTTTCAGGTATTAAATGCAAGGTTGAATGCAGCTGTTAATAATGATGCAGTTGCTCTCAAAAATGTCGCGGCATTCATGAAAAGCTATAACAGTCGTAAACAACAAAAATGACAGTAATAATTCAACTGATTAAATAGAGAGAATCATCCATCCATCCATTATCCAACCCGCTATATCCTAACTACAGGGTCATGGGGGTCTGCTGGATCCAATCAAATATAACTATTAATCCTATAAATAACTGTAGTAAACATTTTATAGAAAAAAACCCCTGAACAATGGCAAACTATACCTGTACTAACAGGATGCTAAAAATCCTTGAATATTTCCTGCATGTAATTTTTTTTTTCCCCCCTGTTGGTCGTTGAAAAATAGCCAATGACTGTTCTCCTATATTTCAGACTCGTATGCCTGTCCTCTGAAGACAAACTATTCAAACAACTGAGTCTAAAAATTAACCTATGCTGTGTCTGGCTGGTTTGTTGCAATTAAATATAACAAAACATTTTGATACTCCAATGTTATTATTTCTATTCAATACTGCATACCTTTATTTTTTAACTGGGTCTGGTGCTGTCAGGTTGCTTGGCACAGCATTTTAAAAAGCTTATGGTTGTCTACACTGAGAAGAGGTGGGCAAGGAGGACAAGCAGAAGAAGCCTTTTCAGTCACACTTACCGCAATGCTTAATGCACCTGATACAGTAATCTGCTTTATATTTGACACGGGCAGCATTTTGCCAATTCCATCTTCCATTGATGCTTTAAGCATAGATGTTAACTTTGGTAGTTTGGTAATGGACTGTGCCAGCTGCTTGATTTGAGCAGTGCGCCATTATTTTATTTTTCTTCTCATGATGGATTTTCTCATATTAGCCCATCTGTTGCTTGTTACGTCACATCATGCAATGCATTTTGCCTAAATTTTTTTCTTTTTCCGAAAATGATTTTTTGTTTCTGACATTGTGGAGTTCTGGTGAGAGGAGCCTTTGGGTCTTGGGGTGTCTGCTACATCACTGGGCACTGCATGGATTAAGCAGTTTTGAAAATGTTATGTACTACATTACTCTTAATGTACTTTTTTTGTATTTGCTGTGTGTGGTTGGTACTGTACTGTAGTCAGCAGTCTGTGGGAAGCATGGATCTGAGGATTTAAATATACTATATGCAAAGGTGGTAGTAAATATAAGCTTGAACTTATCTTGGAGCATTTTAAAGAATTTGAGTGCTGTTTTACTTAATCAGACAGACTTGATTTTTAATTCACTCAAATAATGACTGCACTAGTTGGTGGAATATACATTTTCCTGTAATACACAATTACTGTGCCCACACACTGTCCTATTTATTTTATCCCTTAATCATTATTATGGACACAACAGTCTAGCTTTGGTGTATAAGGAGTTGTGAAGCAAACGTAGCTTATAAAATAAAGCTGTTTATTGTATTACTAAAGCAAAGGAACAAGGAATACTGTACCCAAAAATATTTTGTTTTACTTGTTTAAAAAATATTTTTTACCTGTTTACTTATCCCATGTTTGTAGTAATGGCTGAAAAAAATGATCCCATGTTATAATGGAGAATAGGGGTAACAAACTTCCTGACACAATAGGCTTCTGCCAAATGGCAAACGATATCAAAACACCCATGGATGTGACACATTTAAACCAAGATCTTTTCCAAGTTTTGAACATCTAGGTGTGTGTTCGTAACGTTCCAAACAAATATATTTTGGCTAAAATATTGTTAAAAAACCACTTCTGGAATATCCTCTCATGAATCGCTGGGAAGCACGCTCAGATGTGAATGATCTTTTCAAACAGAGGGCTGCCTCTCTTCAACAATCATTAGAAACAACACTGGGTAAAAAAAATATCATTTTTGGGTGGAGTATTACCCTAATATAACAAGGTAGAACAGACTATACTGTATTTATTTGTAAAGAGAACAGCAGAGGCAACTTAAGGCCGTTGTGTTGCCAAGAGTTATCTGAGTTATAGTATACATAGGGAAATGTATAATCTTAAGCAGTTTGGTGGATTGTTACTGTTTGAGGAAAAAGAATTTTATATTGTAGTTAGAAAGTTGCATAGAAGGCTTTCAAATATTGCTGACATTCAACCTACTTAGGAATGTGTGGCTTTTCAAATGCTTTAAGAAACAAGATGGCAATTAATTCTGTGATGGCCACCCAATAATATACTCCCTTTGCCATGGGAAAAATTCTTTTTAGAAATGAATGAACATCACTTCCTTACATGTAGAACAAATATCATTAAACAAGAGGAAACTACTCTGTCTATAAGGTTTGTTTGGTTAGTTAGTGGCTTATGGCTATGTCGCATTACTTGACTTTACCAGTAATTTGTTTTCCCTTCTCAGTTATAGCCTTCAAGTACATAATTGTAGAGATTCGGAGGCAGTTGTCGGTGAGCTGCCATGAAGCCAGTTACCTAATATGACCATACCCAGTGAGTGACTGTAGCAAGTCTGTGACTTGCTCTGATAGAATCTAACGGTTTTATTTTGTCTTTAGTCATAGGGGCAGGCTGTATGTGCATGAGAGCTGACAACCAATGAATAGTCATCCTGAAGTACAATGCGTTAAAAGTAGTAACAGGGAAAAAGGAAATGCTAGTGTTCTGGATCTCACAAACAGAAGAGGATCTCATCTGTCTGATGTCTTGTACTTTTCTAACATGAAAGAATGGGTAAAAAGAAAAACAGGGATAGAGGCTGAGCCTCACCTTTCCATAGTTGTTAATCCTTCATTCAACTCCTGTCAGGCAGCACTCTGTTGTTTGGCACAAAAAAGGGCGACCACAACTGTGCTAGTTGGTCGGCTGTTAAGGGGTTAATGTGAAATAGACTGCAGTTTTCACTTGTAAATTGATTGGTCTGCCTTCCAGATCAGCAATTGTGATGAGCAAATCTACACAAGTGGAAGTTACATAATGTGACATTGGCTTTAGCTGTCCCAGTATCTCACTCTAATGTGTGTGTGGTGTGTGTTGTTTTTTTAAATAAAAGGTTTCTGCTACAGCTACATGATTTAGTAGTTTGGACCAGATTACCACAAATAACATTTCCTTATAAATTCCTCCCAGTGTCAACAAGAACGTGATTCACTATTTTATGATTTGTGCAATGGGTACTTGAATTATGAATGAATGAAAGCATTTTCTTTAAGATTGATGTGTTGTTTACATCCTAGTTTGCCAACATACTGCATGAAGACATAACATTCCCAACTCTGCTTAATCCAATTCATTGTTCTAGGTGGCTAGAATCTATCTAGGCATCGAGGTGGGGACCAACCCAGGACAAGGTACGAGTCCACTGCAGCAAACACAGGACACTGTACCAAAGTGCTGCCCAGTAACTCTAGTAAAGAAAAAATTTAAAATTTGCATGTTCAATATTTACTTTTTACACCATCAATTTTTGTGAGTTTTATTTGCTGAAACGTTGATGACCATTTTATTTCATTACCACTTTTGCTCTATTTTTAAATGTGTTCTTTACCGTTTCTGATTATGAAAGCTTGATATGTATAGTAATCCAGTGATATTGTCTCATCCTGTGTTTGTAAATTTTATGGACAAGATGTCCAAGTGCAAATGGGGCTTGGCCTCATTAGACTGAGATCTCTGCTTGGCACTGGAATGATTCATAGTAAAGTGCAGTGTAGTTGGGGTGACAATTAGCACTTCTAAATTTGAGGTTATAGTCTTCTCCTGGAAAAAGTGCCTTATTCCGTAAAGAGGAGGGGCGAGCAGCTGCCCCAAATGGGGGAGTTAAAGTATCTCAAGGTCTAGGCCTTATGTGTGAGTGTACATGTGGACACCAATTAGCAATAAGTTGGTGTAATGGCACAAAATGTGGAACTAAAGTTGAGAAGCAGGGATAGTCCATAGACCAAGTGGTTGATTACCCAATCTTTGCCTATGGGGACAACCTCTCAAAAGTAATTATAAAAAAAAAAAAAAAAATGATTGCAAGCATGAGACCTGAATGCGGTTAGTGCGCAGGGCTGCTTGGCTTGCCGTTTGTGATAGGGTGAGGAACTCTGCAATATAGCAAACCTCAGAGTTGAACTACTGCTTCTTTGAATCGAGAGAAGCCCTTTTAGGTGGTTTGGACATGTAATTAAGAATTCTCTGGATGCCTACTACCAGAGGATACAAGGCACAGCCCAATAGGAGGAGACCATATGAAATGCTGAAGGAATACCATCCTTCCTGAGTGCAGTATTTTACAAATTTAAGTTTTAAAGTATTTTCAATAAACTAATTTTAAAATGACATTCTTTTATAGCTTTTCTAAGTCCAGAGGAAGCAATGACATTCTTGGGACGCCATTTGCTATACAATCGCTTTGACTTTGAGTTGTTCACACCAGGAAATTTAGAACGGGAATGCTATGAAGAAATATGCAACTATGAGGAAGCCCGGGAAGTGTTTGAAGATACTGCAAAAACAGTTAAGTACCAATTTAATATTTGGGTAAAGCTCACCACAATAATTCAGAAAAATACTGTACACAACCTTTTGTTTATGGCAGGTTTATCTCAAAAGAACACCACTACAATATGGAGGACTATTTCGGACAAAATTAAATAAATAAATAAATGCGCAAATAAATTAAAGTTCTGTGAAATGTGAGCATAAATAAATAAATGTATCATGAAATAAAGCCTTAATAAATAAATTTGCCATGAAATGAGAGCATAAATAAATAAATGTGTCACGAAATATGTTTTTTGTTGCTTATTTATTTATTTCATTTTGTCCGTAACATTCCTCCAAACCATCATGAAATACGACTTGAAATAAAACTGTCACTTTCACTCGTCAAAGTTGAGAGGATGGGCTCTAACACACCATCTAGTTATTGATTGGTTAATCGACTTCTGTAGATTGGCTATGCCTAATTCAACATGGCTGTGTGTGAGATGGAAGTAAACGAGATAGCACAAGAATTAATTAGAAAAATGCTTACTACTGCCGATGAAATGGATTCTGCCGAAGATATCACATATTTCAGAGAGAGAATTGTTGCAGAGAAATGGAAGAATGCAAGAAGACCGACGTTCCAGTTTGAATTAAATATCACACATTTTACTTAACCATGTAATTTCACATTTATGATCTTTTCACACTGCTGACATTATTCTGCAAAACCAAAATTATTTCTCTCCTTCCATATTTTACATTATGTTAACTGGGCTACTTATTTGTGGTCTAATAATATTACATACCTGTGAAGGAGATCCTCTTTTCTCCAAGTCCAGAGGCAGCAAGGCTTGCTTTGACAAACACACTTGGTATTTTGGTAGAAGTCTGGTCACTTAGACAAAAGAAATTATGTGTGTACATTATGTGATGTACTATGCTTGGAGAAGGCATCCTTCTAGTAGACCTAAATTGCCTCCTTGGGTTGTTTGAGCCCCCATACGGGGCAAATAGCCGTGCTACCTCTGCTGTTAATTAAAAGAAGCAACACATTTAATTTTTGACATGCAGCAATATAGTTTTTAACAAGATAAAATTGAATGTGTTCAATAAATGTGCTCATCACTGTATTTCTTTCACTGCAACACTGAAAGCCCAGTTAAATGTAGAGGAGAATCATCCTTTCTGGAATGTGGGCACCATGTTTTGAGGATTGTTTAGGAAAGCTAGAAGTAGCAACATACTACAAATAACTACAGAAGGGTAAAACTGAATCAGGATACCAGGAAACACTGTATAAAAAAATATGCTCACTAAACTGCAAGGAACCACAGGTCTTAGAGAAAGAGAGAGACAGAGTATAAATAAATGTTTAAAACCTACTTTAAACAGTAATTATGGGGGGTGGTGAAAAACAAAGAAAGGTGTTGTTTAATTACGAAAAGGGGGGAAAAAACAGGTAAAACAACAACAAAAAAAACCCCAGAAACCAATTGTATGAAGAATACAAACTGAAATGAAAATGAATCAAATTTTTATATATAAAAAGTGGTAGAAAAAGCAGAAAAAGGCAAAGGTAGTAGACTAACAATTACATAGAATAAAAAATTTAAAATACAATTACATGAAAAATATAAACAATGTGATATAAGAAAATAGAACATATTGGTAAACATAGAAAAATAATTAAGAAAAAAGTAAAAAATGAAATACAGTCACATATTGAGAAATCAAGGAAAAATACATGCATAACAACATAGGAAATTAGTAACGGAAAGCTATTTAATAGCATGAAAAATTAACTCAAAATTGTTTCCACAGTCTTTCTGCTGTGGGTTACTGAATGTACTAAAACAAACACTTGCAACAATATATGTGTATAACATACCGTTAAGTGAGAAGAAAAACAACTGTTCATATTAAAGTTTATTATCCTAAAAATGCACATAAACCTGTTTCCTCCACATCCTTTGCATCAAATTAATTTCTGCATTCTCAGTCTACCAAAATCACTTGACAGTAGGTGAAAACTGCATTTTAAGATAACCACTGTTCAATTATACACAATTATACTTAAGTTTCCATCCAGTTTTTTGCGACGTTTTGTTATCGACAAACAGAATATACGTAAAAAAAATTTGCGAAATTTGCTGTCTCCAGCCTGTTTCCATCAAACTGGCTTTTTATCGATAAAATGGTGTGCGTGATGACGTCATCCCCCCCCAAAACGAACTGTCGCATAACTTTTGTTGTATCGCGAAAAAAATCTGCCCTTGAGCCGTTTCCATACATATGTCGCAAATTATCTACCTTTTGTTTTCCACGTTACACCCCCTCCACTAAACAAAAACAAAGAAATGGAGAGATTATTCAGACAGTTTTTTCAAATTTGCCAGCTTACTGTTATTCCAGTTTCACAAATAATTGGAATTGTACATAATATCCGAAGACGACAGCAGAATGAAGCAGTTGCTTGTCTGATAGCCCTAGAGCTCGAAGAAAGTACCCCAGTGCGACGAAACCCACGGGTATGGGAGAGACGACGGAATAAGACCTTCTGGGAGGAGGTGGTGGAGAGACTTAACAGAAAATCTCTGGCTGCAACATTTTATAATGACACGGCCGATGTTTGAGATGTTGTGTGGATTCATCAGTCCTGATGTTGCGCCCATCACAGGTTGCCACCGACCACCGGTTCCAACCCAAAAGCGGATTGCCATCGCCCTTTACAAGCTGGCAACCTGCGCCGAGTATAGAGTAGTTGGAGAAACTTTCGGGGTTAGTAAAACTACCGTCCATCGATGTGTATATGCTGTGTGCACCGCTATTAAAGAAAAATTAATGCGGCGTTATATCAGACTTCCGACTGAAGCGGAGGCCAATGAAATTGCATACCGCAATTCCTTGGTGCATCTTGTGCCACAGATTTACGGTGCGCTGGATGGCACGCTTGTGCCTATTCTTCCCCCGACGGAAGGCTACCGCGATTACATTAATCGCAAAGGGTGGCCATCTATTGTTCTCCAGGCCCTTGTTGATGATAGGTGCATGATACGAGACATTTGCGTTGGCACTCCTGGAAGTGCCCATGATGCAGCTGTGTTTGCAGCATCGGATCTGTACAGGTGAGCCTACCTTTCAACATCCCTTCACAGTGCGATAACAACTGAATTAACCTGCTTCCCTTAAGGTTTTTAATTAAAACTGAAATTTGAATTAATACAAAATAACGACGTTTAATCAAAAAAAAAACTCTCTTCATCAGACCATGCGAACCGCTCCGCCATTCTCGTTTTGATTGCACGTGATGAAAATGTGACACATTTATTTGCGTTAAAGCCCTTTTTTCCGACAAAAACTTTTTCCAATGTAGTTTTTGCGACATCTGAAGTATCGATATAGAATTTATGCGCTAAAGTTAAACGGAAAAATATTATGTTGACATGTACAACATTTTATCGATAATTAGCATTTCCATCGGCTATATCGGTAAAAAAATTTGAAGCGCTAAATATTTTTTCGCAAAAACTCCTTGGATGGAAACCTGGCTAGTAGTGTAACAAAGTGAATATAAAGAGGCGAGTATGTTTATAAAATGATGGCTCCAACTCAACTATTGTGCGACATTCACAAAATATTTCTGTTAGATTTAATAACTCTTCAGTATTCAGCAACTGATATTTCGTTTGTGATGTGGCTACCGTCAGGTCTTTCTGTTTACTTGTAGGCAGGTTTGTATTTTGCAGACAAATAACTATTGCAAATTTACAGCGCTATTAGCACAGCCACCTAAAATACAGTAGTATATCTTGAACAGGAGTAGAGTGAGTACTCGACAAAGTGGGGGTAGGTCTTCGGCTATCAAGTGGGGCACTTACAGCTGAAACCTCATGTGCTGATTCCTGAGGGGATGAAGAGGTTAGAGCTTCCTGAATTAAAACTGCCGCTTCACGTAGCAACTCTGGGCAACTTTTTGTAGCAGTCATATTCGCCATGGACACTCACAAGCACAACTTTAAGCATGCGCTTTGGTAACTTGAGAATCATATGGCTCATAGTTCGATTACTCTAGGCTGAAGGTAACACTCAACAAATCAATAACTAGAGGGTGTGTTAGAGCCCACCCTCTCAACTTTGACGAGTGAAAGTGACAGTTTTATTTCAAGTCGTATTTCATGATGGTTTGGAGGAATGTTACGGACAAAATGAAATAAATAAATAAGCAACAAAAAACATATTTCGTGACACATTTATTTATTTATGCTCTCATTTCATGGCACATTTATTTATTAAGGCTTCATTTCATGATACATTTATTTATTTATGCTCACATTTCACAGAACTTTAATTTATTTGCGCATTTATTTATTTATTTAATTTTGTCCAAAATAGTCCTCCATACTACAAAACATATTAGGTATGATTTAAACCTTTGCATAAATTCTGATTTATAGAGTCTGAGTGTAGGCAGGCAAGGTGATTGGTTTCAGTTCACAAAGTGGTAAAATTTTTAAAACCGTTTTCAATCCACTTCCACCATTGTATTCATGTAGGGCAAATACCCAGTGGGAAGGTGAGCTTTCTTATGAGAGGTGTGTTTTATATTTAAAATTGTGAGTTTGTAAGGTATTCCAAGACATTTGTACCTACAGTGGAACCTGGGTTCACGAACACCTTGGTACACATACAACTCGGTTTACAACCAAAAAGTTCGCCAAACTTTTGCCTCGGTTCACGACCACACACTCGGTTTACGAACAAGCCAGTTTCCCTTTCGGTTTGTGCGCGCTGATGATTTCCGTACGTGTTGCATTGTCCTCGGTCAGACGTGAACTGCTGCAATGTGAGAGAAAGAGAGAGCAGGCAGGCTTGTGTGCTGATGACAGAGAGAGAGAGAGAGAGAGCAGGCAGGCTCGTGTGCTGATGACAGAGAGAGAGAGAGCGAGCAGGCAGGCTCGTGTGCTGATGACAGAGAGAGAGAGAGAGAGCAGGCAGGCTCGTGTGCTGATGACAGAGAGAGAGAGAGAGAGCAGGCAGGCTCGTGTGCTGATGACAGAGAGAGAGAGAGAGAGAGAGCAGGCAGGCTCGTGTGCTGATGACAGAGAGAGAGAGCAGGCAGGCTCGTGTGCTGATGACAGAGAGAGAGAGCAGGCAGGCTCGTGTGCTGATGACAGAGAGAGAGAGCAGGCAGGCTCGTGTGCTGATGACAGAGAGAGAGAGAGCAGGCAGGCTCGTGTGCTGATGACAGAGAGAGAGAGAGCAGGCAGGCTCGTGTGCTGATGACAGAGAGAGAGAGCAGGCAGGCTCGTGTGCTGATGACAGAGAGAGAGAGAGCAGGCAGGCTCGTGTGCTGATGACAGAGAGAGAGAGAGAGCAGGCAGGCTCGTGTGCTGATGACAGAGAGAGAGAGAGAGCAGGCAGGCTCGTGTGCTGATGACAGAGAGAGAGAGAGAGCAGGCAGGCTCGTGTGCTGATGACAGAGAGAGAGAGAGAGCAGGCAGGCTCGTGTGCTGATGACAGAGAGAGAGAGAGAGCAGGCAGGCTCGTGTGCTGATGACAGAGAGAGAGAGAGAGCAGGCAGGCTCGTGTGCTGATGACAGAGAGAGAGAGAGCAGGCAGGCTCGTGTGCTGATGACAGAGAGAGAGAGAGCAGGCAGGCTCGTGTGCTGATGACAGAGAGAGAGAGAGAGAGCAGGCAGGCTCGTGTGCTGATGACAGAGAGAGAGAGAGAGCAGGCAGGCTCGTGTGCTGATGACAGAGAGAGAGAGAGAGCAGGCAGGCTCGTGTGCTGATGACAGAGAGAGAGAGAGCAGGCAGGCTCGTGTGCTGATGACAGAGAGAGAGAGAGCAGGCAGGCTCGTGTGCTGATGACACAGAGAGAGAGAGAGAGAGCAGGCAGGCTCGTGTGCTGATGACACAGAGAGAGAGAGAGAGAGCAGGCAGGCTCGTGTGCTGATGACAGAGAGAGAGAGAGAGAGCAGGCAGGCTCGTGTGCTGATGACAGAGAGAGAGAGAGAGAGAGCAGGCAGGCTCGTGTGCTGATGACAGAGAGAGAGAGAGCAGGTAGGCTCGTGTGCTGATGACAGAGAGAGAGAGAGCAGGCAGGCTCGTGTGCTGATGACAGAGAGAGAGAGAGAGAGAGAGAGAGCGAGCAGGCAGGCTCGCATGCTAGAGAGCGAGCCTGTACGTGCAGCTGAGCAGGGAGCATGGGTGTTTGTCAGTGTTATTCAATGTTTTTACATTAGTTTACTATTACACTGTGCATTCTATGGTGTAATTAACTATATTTGTGCTTAAAAATATTTTTAAAAATATACATACAGTTCGTACGGTCAGGAACGGATTAATTGTATTTACATACAATCCTATGGGGGGAAATTGCTTCGGTTCATGACCAATTCGGTTTATGACCAGAGGTTTGGAACGAATTATGGTCGTGAATCGAGGTTCCACTGTATATAAATGGAAATTTGCTTTTGCTTTACGTTTGTCTTAACTCAGTAATATGTTCAGAAAAGTTACTTTTTTTCTATTTTGCATTTTATTTGCTTCCTTTATTGTAGACCATCAGGAACAGGTGAATAGCTGCTTATGTCTTGATATCCTCATATCTATGATATACACCTGTTAATATGCTTTTTTCTTTCTTCTTCTTTTTTTCCCCCAAGAAAAACTAAGTTTAATTTACAGTATGTCAAGTTACATTTTGCCTGGAGAGTAGTTCAGTATTTTAGAAAAACATAGGGCAATCCACAGAGCTTGTAATCTGACGGAGTTAAAAAGGTTTTGGCTGAAGTGAGGTACAACATGAGAATGAGATGAAGGTACAGAGAGCTGTAGAGCTTGAAAAACTGCACAAGGAACAATGGCCAAAACTTTGTCTGATTTGCATAAAGCCACTAAACTGCGCACAGCTAGCTGTAATGGTTCCTATAGTGTCCCTCCCTTGAAGTGGCTGCTAGTACAAAATGACAAGAAAAGTCAACAAGGAACTTTAAGTTGCAAGAATTTTCCAAAAATACATTTTACAAGCACTCAAAAAATTAAAACTTTAGATGCACTTACAGAAAACTGGTTTGTTTTTTGTTTGTGTTTTTCTCTCTAGAATTTCATTTTCTTTCCAAGACTTATTTAGAGGTTTGACCGTGGAACAATCAGTGTAGAACAAGTAAAAGAGACCGAGTTCTACTCCCTGTTCTCTTAACCGGGGAAGGGGGGAACATTGCTAGGGAATGAACTGACTTTTACTCTGTTAAATTGTACTTCCCAAGACAAATACTGAAGTCAGTAAGGGAGGGAGAATTATAAGGTGTTATTTATCTCCATTGTTAGGACCCATTATTATATGTTATGAATTCTTTTTTTCTTTAACTCCAATAATATTTTAGATATTTTCATTTTACATGCCTTTTATAGTTTTAAAATATCCTGATTTATTGTGTTTTATATTTGGATTTTACTGTGTCATTTTGTTTTTGTTATTTTGCATATTTTCATGGGTGGGGCCATGTTGTTAACAACTTTTTTGTAGCATGTGTCATCACCAATGATATAAAATATGATGGCTTATTTCATCTTACAACTGAATTTTTGGGCAAAACCAAACATGTTGAGTACAGGTCTTGACGGTTGTTGACACAGTTTGATGAATCAAAAATTTATTTTGAATTTCAACTTCACATTTACTTTGGTATAAAGAATTTTTGTTAAACATTTCTTGTTTTGTGTAACAGACCTGTGCCTGCCTATGACACCACTTTGTTCCTGCTTTTGATAGAAATGTTTATCCTTGGCTGTTCAACCCTTCTCCAGTTGTTTCTTTCAAAACAATCCTAATATCTAGGAAAAATTATTATATGCACAAAAAATGTTATTTCATTTTGAAATGTATTGTACTTACCATGAAGAACACTTTACTCATAACCAATGAATTTAGATTATGGGAAGCATCATGTGGGAGATAAGACAGGGAAAGAAGGAAAGCACTACAACATTGTTAAAGGAAATAATCTGTTTAGTTGTCTTTATGGGATCAAATGTTATGCTACAGAACCAATGATGGTTTTATCTTGGCAAGTAGATAGTGTTCTAGTGTGGTGGGCTGTGGTAGTAAAATCTTAAATGTTGTTTTTTTTTTTTTTTTCTTCTCTTCAGGATGCATTCTGGAAAGATTATATTAAAAATGGCCCTTATGCTAACCCAGGTAAGATAAATTTGTCAATCTGATAAATCACCCACAGCAATGCAGGGTCTGCATCTCCCTATCCAAAAGTTAGGTTGATCGGTCACACCTTTTATATATGAGAGTGCCAAAAAAGGCAACTGGCAAATTGCAAGTGTCAATCATACTCATTCTTTCTGTTATTAAGTAAGATAAGAAGTAAGGTAATAATTGTAAAGGTAGTTGCACTTTAAATTATGTTTTTTACTTGTTAGGCTGTTTCTAAATGTACAAATAAAACATTACAACTTTAAGGATCGAAATGTACACAAGCAAATACAACAGACAGAGGGCTGATTAATTTATTGGATTTCTATGTGAAATTAAATCAGTTCTGTAACCTTTTTTAAACCCAATTTGCAATGAAACACCTGTACATCTTCACATGTTTCATGTACACATTTTTATGTACCTGTATCCAACAAGAGGTACAAACTACTTTTGGGTGTTTTTTGTTCTGTTTAAAAACAAAAAAAAATGTGGCTCTGAAAGCATATTTTCACACCAAGGTTATTATAGTTAATGAAAACTACAATCAAAACTGAAACTATTAATAAAAAAAAAAAAATTGTATAAACTGAAATAAAATAATGAATAAAACTGAAATGAAAAACTAAATGAAAAACTATTGAAGTAGCTAGAAAGACTAACATAATAATTTACTAAAAATATTTTGTTTTCGTTATAACCGGACTTACACAAGGGCTGCAGAGTCCCAAAATTAATCAAAATATATAAGAATTTCCTATTTGGGTTTTGAATTAATGTTCCTGCTGTTAGTCATTAACCCTTGTATTTTTTTTTTTTTTTAACATTTTATTGATTTTATTTAAAGCAAATAACATTCCATACATCCATTCATCATCCAACCCACTATATCCTTACTACAGGGTCACTGGAGCCAATCCCAGCCAACACAGGACGCAAGGCAGGAAACAAACCCCGGGCAGGGCGCCAGCCCACAGTAGGGCACGCACACACACACACACACACACACACACACACACACACACACACACTAGGGACAATTTAGAACCGCCAATGCACCTAACCTGCATGTCTTTGGACTGTGGAAGGAAACCAGAGTACCCGGAGGAAACCCATGCAGACACGGGGAGAACATGCAAACTCCATGCAGGGAGGACCCGGGAAGCGAACCCGGGTCTCCTAACTGCAAGGCAACAGCGCTATTCACTGCGCCACCATGCCGCCACATTCCATACAAGCAAGTCAAATTTTATAGAACTAAGTTCAAGTCAAATCAACAGATGGAAAGTCATCCACCGCAAGCTGCCTGCATATATTCATCCTGTGATCAGCAGTTTGTGAAGGACAGCAGGTGGTCACACAGCATTTGCGGTGACAGAGCAAGCTGAATATGAGCACGTAAAGCGTGTGAAATAGTAAGCGATTTACTGTGTGAAAATAGTGACAGTTCTTCAGGAGCTGATAGTGACGGCATTATAGATTCTGGTTCAAATTTTAGTGAAGAATACCAAGGTGATGATTTTGCTTTGAATATGCTGGGTAGCTTTCAAAGCTGCTGTTCTCCTGGGTTCAAGAGTAGTATTAGATACAGATGATTCCTTGTAGAATTTCAGTCTGTTCATAGATGACCGCATGTTGGCTGTAATTCTGACTGAGTCCAGGATACAGTATATACACAGCAATTATTATAGTAGCACAAACTAAGCCAAATCCTGGGCTGCATGTGAGTCTAATGTCTGTTATGATGAGCTGACCCATTTCTTTGAGCTTCTTGTATATCAAGATGTAATTCAAACGCCTGAAGTCAGAATGTGCTGGTCCATAAAATCTTCACTGTATGGACAGAAAAATCACGAGTGAGTAACGTTTCAGTTTATTTCTCAGGTGCCTGTGTTTTGTTGATAGTAATTCACCTGCCACTTCGCACAGGAAAAATCTTTTTTTGAAAGTAAAATGGTATTGATTGAGAGACTGATTTAGTCAAGATCGGCATATTATTGCTGACCAATCACTTTTGCTTTAAAAATGTCGTTTTAAGAACAAACTGATACAAAACTTGTAAAATTCCTGAGTTGGCAATGTCTCTACTGAAATACAGGTAGGTAGGTGAAGAGAGTCTGCCAACTGATGAAAAACTATACCTACTAATGTTTTTTATATTTATTCTGTATTTATTAATTTTATCTTTTTTTTTTTTTAGTTTACATTCACAGCTCAAAATACCTGATATTTTCAATCTTTTTCTCTCTCTCTCTCAAAATAGATAGCTGAAATATATTCTTTTTGTGTTTTTAATATCGGCCATATCATACAAAATGCATACCAGGGATTTTTCCTGCTTTGCATCCAAACCTGCTAGAATAGGCTCCAGGATTCCTGCGATCCTGCTCTGGAAAACCAGGTTTAGAAAATGTATATATTGTTCCGAATTCTCAGATGCGGTTTCTGATGTTTTGCTGTTGTCCATACTGCTTTGTCACCTGCACTTACTCTACTCATTGTTTGCTGTTCTTATGCATGGGCTATTAAAGTCTCACTGCCGCTAACCTTAACACTAAATACTTGTTTTTCTTTGTTTTTCCTAAGCCCCCATGATTTTCATGACCACACGTATCAGAACACGGTAGAATTTTTTTGGTATCTTTTCAGGCCTGCAGGTCGCAAAATTCTGTCAAAATTGTATGTGCCTGAGATGGAATTGGAGATCAATGTGGCTGGTAGGAAATAACAAAGCCCAGTATGGGAGGTTTTTTAATGCAATATTGAAGGTGTTAATTGTAAGTACATTGTCTTGGAGCAGGATATGTTGTGTGCTGTAGATATTTAAAAAAACATAAAACCTTAAAATTTACCTACATTTCATCACAAATTGGCCTGTTCTGGGCAAGAAAAGGAAAAGATGAAAAGTGTCAACATTCAGTGCACATTTGTTCAGCACAAATGAAATAGAATATATTTTAAAAATGTTCATATTCAGTTTACTATCTGGTTTTGTTTTTCTCTGATTTAAAAACTAGCATAATCAAAACCAGATAGTAAACCATATAGTGTAGTAAGCTTCCACTAACATTAAACTTATTATATGCAAACCCGTTAAGTGTACAGTTCTGTCTGATTGTGACAGAAAACTGAACTCCATAGCAGCTCTTTAACCATACCGTAATTACTAAACCTAAAACAGAAAATAGTAGATATAAAAATGTTTTCTGTGAAATAAAAACTAAAACGAAAAATACACAATGAAGGAAAACTAAAACTAAGCAGAATTTCCAAGTACTGTAAGGTCAGAAGAAACGTAGAAATAAAAACTAATATAAAAAGGTAAGTCTATAATAACCTTTATTCACACCCACCTTGGCCACAGTGAAAAGATAACATAACGCACATAAAGTGTACTTAAATCCCTTTTAATACTGGCTTTTGCTCACAGATAATAACTAAAGGGAAGCCTGATGGAATAATACAATGCCAATAAAGGGGGGGGGTCAGGTTTCGGAATTCATTCCGTTCAGTAGGTTTACAATTTTTAAATGCATTTACACATAGGAATATGTTTTCATCTTGTATATTGTACATATTTAATATCGCAAAACCATTTTGAAAATGGTTTTTCGTTCCCTTTCTGCGCTAATGCCATGTTTAACTTGTTTCATTCTCCCCCAAAAGACTTGCATTTTTAAATATAGGGTATCTGGACCTGGATGCTATAGTAAGTGTGAAATAGGAACCAACCATAAATATTGCATTGCTTTTTTGCAGGGAGCACTTGTGCACCACCAAATTCACTCAACCCATGATGGGCCTGTTTAGAGTCTGCGAACCTTGCATGTCTTTGCAGTGTGACGGAACATGCGTTCTTCACATACATAAATGTCTTGGCTGTGATTTGAACCAAGAATTCTGCATGTAACTCTAGGTCAATTGTGGTACCATGCATCACAGTTCAGTTTGTTCTTGTAAATGTGAGAAGGATATTGGCACATCCTTTTTTTTCCTTTTTGTACTTCAAACTTTTTGTATTGCTGCAGAGCACTACAACACACCAGCAACCACAATTAAGACATTGTGTACTTTTTTTTTTTCTTTTCTACCACAAATGGTTGAAGAACAGATGAGCCATAGTAACTCATATTGATTTTGATTAATAAAATTGTTAAAAAGAGAACGAGGTCTGCAGTGTATGAAATGCCATCCCAGGATATTGAAGAGATTCTGAAAAGAAGATTAGTCACAGTTCTTAACTATTGTAGAAATGACTGACTAACAAATGGAGATACAATATGTAAATAAATTCAAAAACTCTGTTTGGAATATATTATACTGAAGTAGTATGCTTTCTTTCAGTCTGGACTTAATACAGTACTTGGTAAATTATTCTATTTGTCCGTGGTTCTTTGTGTGAAGAAAAATGTGCTAACATTTGTAAAATTTGCACTTAACAAGTTTGCAACTGTCCCCTTGTGTTCTTCTTGAAGAATATATTTTAAAGTAACAGCCAGAATCCACTAGTCTAATTCAATTCATAATTGTAAACAGTTATGCCACTTATTAATCCATTTCACTTCTTCAGTCTTTCTCAAAGCTCATACCTTTTTAGTCCTGCAATCCTCTTTTCTGTTGATCAACTCTAGCATGGTTATGTCTTTTTTTTTTTTGTAATACAGAGACCAAAACTGTCCATAGAACTTCAGATGAGGCCTCACTAGTGAATTATATAACCTCCCTTGACTTGTTAGGTTAAATATATCACAAGGTGTAGGATACATCTTATTAACTTCCTTAATCACGTCTGGGTGAAGGTAGTGACAAGTTCACTATGACTCCAAAGTCGTCCTCATAAGCAGTACTCAAGTTTCAGATGTTCTATTGTGCATTGAAATCTAATATATTTGTTTCTTATGCATAATACCTTCTATACAGATAGATTACATTTCCTTTGCCCAGACCTTTTATACTGTCTAGGTCTCTCTGTAATGAGTAAGCTGATTTTACTTTATCTGCCCTACCACCTAGTTTTATTATCCTCTGCAAGCTTGACAAGGTTTTTATTAATTTTCTAATCCAGATTGTTTATGTATATTAAAAAGAACCGTGGCCCCAGCACCGATTCTTGATGTTCTCATTAGGGATTAATTTGGGGCCACTACTCCAGTGAAATGCTGGTCACCAACTAGGTTTTTTATAAAATTGCTACCTTTTGGCTGAAAATTTGCCTACTGTGTTCTATAATTTTCCCAAACTGCTGCATCAGTAACTCTGTATAGACTGGGCCCTGTTGCAATGTGACACCATCCCTTGTTTACCGTTGTATTTAATATGTAGTTTAGCAAGCTTTGTTGTAATTGAGTACTCAATATTGTATACCATAAGTAAGTTTTGTCTATGTAGATCAGGGAAATGTCAAGTCCACTGAACTTGAGGAAAGTTCTTAACTTCTGTTTGTTGTCTTTGTTTATGTTTCCAACCAAAAAAGGTATGTTCTAGATTGTATATGTTGCTAATGGGCAAAGTGTTTTGCATAGTAGTAGGTAAGCTGCAATCGCAGAGGCTTACTAGTTGCTGATAAATCAACATACTGGTTTTGGCCTTGTATCAATTTTTTTCTGTTTTATATAGGCTGGCGTGCTTAATTTTTCCTTTTTTTTTTTTTTTTTTTTTTACAATCTGTGCCGTCATAGTGTTCAGAAGCTTTGGCTGAACACACACTAAACATTAATGAAGATAAACATCCATAGCAACATTTATAAAGCTGTTTTTTCCTTCTGTGTGTGTCTCTCTCACATCCATTTTCTAACTCCCACCAATACTCAACTGAGTTCACAGATTGAACAATCTAATTTCCATTTATAGATCCACAAATGCTTGTCATGGGTGAAATGAATAAAATGTATGAAAATACAGAATGCATTAATTTAATTTAAAATAAATAAATAAAGTGCATATACTGCAAGATGTGTACACAGGATGTATTGTATTGATGCAAAGGCTACCAGGAAATGGTGAGTGGCAGGGCTGGTTGCTGATATATGAAACTATTATAAAAAGCAGAGTTTAATTTTTTGACAAAATATATACAGACAGTGTGATTGTGTGTGTGTGGTATTGTTTTTTTTTCTTATTGGAAGTGTTCATAAGAAACAAAAGATTTCCTTCAAAACATAGAAGTACATAAGAAACAAGAATAGTTGTCATATATTTTAACTATTAAAATATGTGCTTCAATTTAAATTTAAATTTTTAAAATCAAAATATACTAATTTGTAATAGGCAACTGTCATTTTTAGCCCTCTGATAGAAGTCCATAGAGGGCTAAATTGTTAGTAAAGAATCAAAAATAACGTCTTGTTCGTATTCACTGACCTTCAAATAGTCTAAAACTATACCCCACATGCTTATGTTTGAATTTTGTCATTTTAAACCTTCTGGGAGTGTCTCTTAGAAGGCTAGGACCACCAGTAAAGAATCTAATATCAAATACAATGTCATATTCATCAGCAACCTTGAAATAGCAGACACTCCACAAGCCTATATTATCAATCCCCATTTTTACCCAAACTTTCATGAAAATGAACCTCTTTGACCCCTTGTGTTTCATTAAGGGTTGAGCCCATGGAGTTGGATAATGTAGCATGCAAAACTTTGAGTCCTTGGGATCATTTTTGTTTAAGACACTTAACTGATTTAGCCTTTATGCGGGAATGTACACCCTTATGATAAACTTCTGCCCAAAATGGCCTAAACATGAAAGTTGTTCAGGTCTAGAGGGCTAACAATAAGCGGAAATCCCAAAAAGCTTTATGCTTTGCATAACTAGACTGCAGGATTAGTTGAGATCTATATGATATGTTGGTGATTTTCTCATAGCATTGAGTCAGGAGGCACTAGACAAAAACTGAAGTAATTTCAAAGCGCTCATGAGTAATTATTACTAATACAATATTAAATAAACCTGGTTTTGCAAAGCTCTTCATACAAACACAGTAGATTCAATGCAGTGTATAAGTTAATGAAAAAATAAATTACATCTACACAGAAACCTTTTTCAGGTCTTAAGTTCATATTTCTGCTCCTTCTCAAAAATACCCTCAACATTTGTCCATGTCCACAAAAATTCACAAGGATGTACTGAAATAATTATATTTAGCTGTCCTCTTATGAGTAAATGGTATAGGTACATTATCGTTTAAAATATTAACAGCATCAATTAAGGCAAACTGTATTACTATTTAAAAAATTAAATCACAAGAAGCAGTGAATATACTTTTAAAAAAGAATTGATCACAAAACCATTAACAAAAATCTTTATTGGTTCAGCTCAAAGATCATCTGAAATTCACCAATCCAGCTTGTCACTTGTTTTCATTAAAATGATCCCTTCTTAGGAACAAGTTAACTATGAGAAACATAATGATTAGTGAGTTATTAATTGCTTACTTTATAATAAGCTTGTGCTTCTTGAATAATACCTTTTTATGTGGAACTGTAGTTATTTGATAATATGAGTGTTTTTCAGTTTGTTCTGGGGATTGAGAAAATCCCAAAATGTATTGGTTCTTCTGTTTAATGTTTGTGATATAACTTTGTACAGTATATATTCTGAAGTAAACTTCTTCAAGCAATTTGCTATGTATTTAAAGAAAAAAAAATCTAGGTCTGTTTCTATAAGAGTTCAAAACTAGTTTTCTACAAACTTTTTTGTTTAAAACAAAAAAACTGACATTTTTATTTTTTATTTATTGCCATACTGGTTTTGAATCCCAAAGCTTATCTTATCCAACAAAAGTATTGTTAATGGTTTTGTATTTAATTCCCCCCCCCCCCCCCCCCCCCCCCCCCCAAGGATACCAGCTGCTTCTTAAAATAGCGTTTGTAATTTAAACAAACACACACACAATGAAGCTTATATTCTGATCTTTAGATTTGGTGTTGTTTGGACCACTACAGAATAATAAATTACAATTGCCTTCTTATTGCTAATTTTTTTCCCACATTTTTCATAATGACTTCCTACATGTCATCTTTCAACACGGCTCATACGCTGGTTTCCAGAAATCAGTCTCATAGTTTATCATTGCAATAACTCTTTCACTGTTATGTCACATTTGTTATTATGACAAACTACACAATATGTTCCAAGTAAGTTCTCGCCCTTAATCCTAATAGCCTTTTTAATTGCTTCTATATAATTTGCTTACAGAATGTGATAAGTTCTTCTAAGATGTACTTTAAATTTTCAAACTGCTTATATGTTTTATGTATTTTTACTTTATATTTTGTATGAATTATTTTTATCTGAATAGTTTTGGGTTGTGGAATGAATCATCTGAGTTTCCATTATTTTATTATGGGGAATTTTGCTTTGATATACGAGTGCTTTGAATTAAAAGCACACTTCCGGAACGAATTATTCTCGCAATCGAAGGTTCCACTGTGTATATACCAGTAACCACGCACTGCACGATAACAGTGAATACACTTGACTTGACCATTCATAGATTTTATACCTTCTCTGTACATTAAGCATTTGTTTGCTCAGAGGTTGATGCGCTTGCTGCTTCATGAGAAGCTCTTCTTTCTCCACCCTAGTGGCCCGCTTCTCTTTTTTTTTTTTTTTTGCATTAAAACTGAATAAGTCAGTGTTTGTGTTGCAATTACTTAATATGTTTTCCTTAATTTTTCACTTAAGCTGGCACTTAAGTCTTCAATCTGCCTCAAGAATGATTTAAGATATGAATAGGTAGGAGAAGTGACGACAAAGGTAGTAGGGAATGAGAACAGCGCCCGAATGCAAACGCCGCACAGCCACCCTGCTGGCCGCTGTCGAGAGTTGATTCTACAATAAAATAATTTTTTTTTTTTTTTTTTTTAAAACAGATTTTCCTTTTTCATATTAAAGTTCATTGTATTGAGTTTAGTTATGGCCTTTCTACTCTGACTTTCACAGTTCAGATATTAACTTCTTCTTTTCTGTATCATATTTTTTTTCAGGTTCAAATGACCAAAAGGTAGATGTTACAGCTCTCATTACTGGCCTCATAGCTGGTGGTGTATCACTCTTCATAATTGCTCTGCTATGTTGGTATTTTTGCTGCAGAATTAAAAGGAGAAAAAAGTAAGTGTCCTTAACAGTTAAAATACCAAAATCCAAATAGCAGTAATTAAAATATAAGGCGGCATGAAATAATTTCATTCAGAAACCCCTAACCGGGGTTGCAAATGATCTTTACCTAAACTTTCATTATATAATTGCTTTATGGTGCACTCTTGAATTTTGAAGGCCTTTTGTGTTCAACATTGGCATTTGACCAATACTCTTAACCCAGAATGTTTGAGCATTAAGCACTGCAGTACAGATTCTAACATCTAGACCTCCATAGCACAGATACATTATCATCCAAAATGAATATTTTTGAATACTCTCTCAAGATTGATCAAAAACTGACATCAATTTGTCTCCTGTCATATCGTCTTTAACATGGGGACAATCCTTTCCTAATGTTTATGCACTTGCTGACAGATACAACACATTGAAATCTTTGAATATTTCACTGTATTTGTTTTGGTAGGACTCCCAGTCTATTTGCCAACATGTAAACGTGTAATGTTTACATTGTGAATTTGAATATCCTCCGTACTAAATCTGACAAAGGTTACAGCTAAAATAAATAATGCAAATTTTAAAAGTAGAAAGTATACAGTGCATCTGGAAAGTATTCACAGCACATCACTTTTTCCACATTTTGTTATGTTACAGCCTTATTCCAAAATGTGTGTAGAATTCTGAGGAAAAAAATGAATTTAATCCAACACCCCATAATGACAACATGAACAAAGTTTTTACTTGAGATTTTTGCAAATTTATTAAAAATAAAATAATTGAGAAAGCACATGTACATAAGTATTCACAGCCTTTGCCATGAAGCTCAAAATTGAGCTCAGGTGCATCCTGTTTCCATTGATCATCCTTGAGATGTTTCTGCAGCTTAATTGGAGTCCACCTGTGGTAAATTCAGTTGACTGGACATGATTTGGAAAGGCACACACCTGTCTATATAAGGTCCCACAGTTGACAGTTCATGTTAGAGCACAAACCAAGCATGAAATCAAAGGAATTGTCTGTAGACCTCTGAGACAGGATTGTCTCGAGGCACAAATCTGGGGAAGGTTACAGAAAAATTTCTGCTGCTTTGAAGGTCCCAATGAGCACAGTGGCCTCCATCATCCATAAGTGGAAGAAGTTAAAAACCACCAGGACTCTTCCTAGAGCTGGCCGGCCATCTAAACTGAGCGATCGGGGGAGAAGGGCCTTAGTCAGGGAGGTGACCAAGAACCCGATGGTCACTCTGTCAGAGCTCCAGAGGTCCTCTGGCGAAAGAGGAGTACCTTCCAGAAGGACAACCATCTCTGCAGCAATCCACCAATCAGGCCTGTATGGTAGAGTGGCCAGACGGAAGCCACTCCTTAGTAAAAGGCACATGGCAGTCCGCCTGGAGTTTGCCAAAAGGCACCTGAAGGACTCTTGGACCATGAGAAAGAAAATTCTCTGGTCTGATGAGACAAAGATTGAACTCTTTGGTGTGAATGCCAGGCGTCACGTTTGGAGGAAACCAGGCTCCGCTCATCACCAGGCCAATACCATCCCTACAGTGAAGCATGGTGGTGGCATCATCATGCTGTGGGGATGTTTTTCAGCGGCAGGAACTGGGAGACTAGTCAGGATAAAGGGAAAGATGACTGCAGCAATGTACAGAGACATCCTGGATGAAAACCTGCTCCAGAGCGCTGTTGACCTCAGACTGGGGCGACGGTTCATCTTTCAGCAGGACAACAACCCTAAGCACACAGCCAAGATATCAAAGGAGTGGCTTCAGGACAACTCTGTGAATGTCCTTGAGTGGCCCAGCCAGAGCCCAGACTTGAATCCGATTGAACATCTCTGGAGAGATCTTAAAATGGCTGTGCACCGACGCTTCCCATCCAACCTGATGGAGCTTTAGAGGTTCTGCAAAGAGGAATGGGTGAAACTGGCCAAGGATAGGTGTGCCAAGCTTGAGGCATCATATTCAAAAAGACTTGAGGCTGTAATTGCTGCCAAAGGTGCATCGACAAAGTATTGAGCAAAGGTAGTGAATACTTATGTACATGTGATTTTTCAGTTTGTTTATTTTTAATAAATTTGCAAAAATCTCAACTAAACCTTTTTCACGTTGTCATTATGGGGTGCTGTGTGTAGAATTCTGAGGAAAAAAATGAATTTAATCCATTTTGGAATAAGGCGGTAACATAAAATGTGGAAAAAGTGATGCGCTGTGAATACTTTCCGGATGCACTGTAAATCATTACAAGTACAGTGCCATGAAAAAGTATTGGATATGTGTATAAATGTGCCAAGTGCTTGACTGGAGTAGTATAAAGTTGACTCCCACCAACCTATGGTTATGCTGCATTTCACCACAACCATAAACTTGACAAAATGTTAGAAATAATGGTTACATTTCTATATATTATTGCAAACTGAATGTAACCAATTTCTTTACCATCATATTAGGTTTAAAAAAAAAAAAGTTATGCTAAGCCCAAACACCCATGTTACTTTTTTACCCTCTTGGACATGAACTATTTACACAACCATTAACTGCAAATAGACCTGTCTGTAGCTCTTTAATTCCTTGAGCATGAACTGTTTCTGTCGTGTCACGTAGGAGTATATCAGTGGGGTTTAGTTATGAATATTGATTAGCCCATTTCAAGTCTCCGTTCTTATTCATCAAAATATCAGGTTTTGGAACTTTTTTTTGCTTCAGCTAAAATATGGATGGCCTGAAAGTCTTTAATGTGCCCACTGATACAAAATGCTCCTACAGTGATTGTAACTTGTCCAAGTCCCAGTGCAGCAAGGTGTCCCCAATCTATGATCCTGTCACCACCATGCTTCACTGTTATTGAATGTTCATTTTATATGACTAGTCTGCCCACTTTTTATACATAGATCTTTGGAGTGATTTACAGTAGCTGATTGTCTCAGAAGGCTGCATTACAACACTGCTAATTTTACTTTTCAGTAATGATGCCAGATGAACTTGTAAAAGAATGAGTTAAAGTGCTTGTCACTTTTGTGGGTAGCACTGCACCCTCCTTGTAATTGCTCACTTACTCATGTACAGAAGCTATGGCTTCCTCCCTCACCCTAAAAATGTGCATCTTAAGCTTTTGGGGTCTAAATGAGTACATATGGTGTTTTCCAAATACATATATGGGTAACTGCTGTTTTTAGCATTTAGAATATTTAACCCCTTTTTAGAACACACTTGGTAATCCAAAAAATAAACAATTTGTGTTGAGTCCTATTTCCTTGGAGGCAGGTATTTTCTGTATTTGGTTTTGAATAATTTTACAGTTTGGAAGAATAATTTATATAGTATAAGGTGTTACATTAATATGTAAAAACTAGCCAACCCGCGGCGTAGCATACTCCGCATAATTATGTATTGATGGGTGAACACTTCCTGAAAGACACAGTTATCCAAATGGGATGGGTTTGAGGATACCACTGTGAGTGAATGAAAAGATGGAACTCTGGAGAGAGCAACATACAATTGTCCGTGACTGAAAACTGGTTTTGATACAGGCATATCTTTTTGAAAGTTTGTCCCTGTGCCTTATTAATTGTCATTGCAAAGGCCAATCTAACAGGAAATTGTCTGCGTGTAAAAGTAAAAGGCAAATTTGAATCTGATGGGGTCAGGGAAATCCGGGGAATATGGACAGTTTGTGAGGTAGGAGCTGCAATTGTTTTACACTCCAGTACATTGCGGTGAATGCTGAGAACAGTCAGACGGTATGTGATCTTCTTCGAACCTCCGACTTTTGTTCTTGATTAACGAAAACATTCTTGGCAAATGCTTTCGCGCGAATTGTTGGCTCTGTAGTGCGTGTGCCATGGTCGGCTGCTTAGTGAATTGTTGGTATGCGGGACTCGGTCTTGTGTGCGTCTTGCTTGCCATGGACTTAAGTGAATTATATATATAGATATTTTTTCTTATGCAGCAAAGTAATAATCCAGAACACCATAAAACATACAATAGAATGTCTGATGCAAAATAAATGTTATATTTTGGTATGACCAAGTCAGATGTTGAAATGTGGTATGCCCTAAAGCCAGCTCTTTCTCGTGCCAGTATTTACATTCAAGACTGTTGTATGTTTATCAATGTAAATGAAAGCCAGTTTGTTCTGATATGAAAATTGAATCAAGTACAGAACAGATGACCAGTGTGTTTTTGTTTTAAAATATGTTACACAAACTGATAATCTGCTGAGACCAGTTAATGTGAAATGCTGAACGTAGGATGAAAAAAATCAATCATATGAAGCTTGATAAGCTTGTAATAAACCTTTGGAGATTCTGTCAAAGTGCAGAAAGAAAGTACAGAACACAACTTGTATTTATTCCAAACTAATCACCTAGCAATTGTCTGGATTAAATATGTAAATAACATGCATTCTACACATAAGGATTATATATTGTAGATGCTTTTCAAATATCTTTGGTAACTAAAATTTGCGATTAATAATTATGTGATTTCACTGTCCTTTTTCAGTGTGATTCGTATGAGACAGAACAGTCCAAGTTCTAATCCTACAAGTGGGGAAGAGATCTCTTTGAACACAATGCCTACCCAAATGGAGGACACTGCACATGGACTTCCATCATACGATCAAGCCTTTGCTATGTCAGGACAGTATGATGCACCCCCTCCTCCTTATCCAGGGTATGCCTTCCAGAAAAGTTTCTCTATTCTTAAAGTTCTATACGTACAAATTGAGACTAGTTGTTCATGTTTAATTTCCAGTTCTTCATAGCCTTTCTTACAAGATTAATTTTACCTGTTTCCTTTGATATTTTTGTGCAGTTAACTCACAATATAAATGATTTTATCTACTGTATACCTTTCAGTGCCTCTTTTTTTCTGTCAGTGTTCCAGTTTTTTGTGAGAGGCTTTTTTTAAGTATCCCTTCATTATAAAATAGTGCCTTACTTCATACTATACTCAGTTTTATACTGTTTATGGTTATGGACCATGTATTAGTCAAGGACACTGCTATGTGGTGCTTTTTACTCTTCCCAATTCATGCTTTGTTTAGAGGACACCACTTATGATTATTAAAATTTGATTGACTTGGATCAAAAAGAAAAGGTGTAGAACTGTATCAAAGGCTTTTCTAAAGTCTACATAAATAATGTTTCGAGCTTTGTTTTTTCCTACTACTCCAGTTGCTCATTCAAAAAAGCGAAGAGATTATAAACCCATGCGGACTGCTTACTATATTTTCTTAGTTTGCACCTCTAAGTTTGGTGGTAGTGATATAGCCCCCCATAGTCTGTTCCCCTCTTGTATTATTCCCTAATACCTTCATTATTTGCACTGAAAAATATTCTACAGTTGATTAGATCACTACCTCCTGCATTTTAAAAATGCAATGTTAATAGTGTCTATATTCTGTGGACTCCTAGTCCACCAAAGTCTGCTCCTTTCACATTTCTTTTGGCTTCTGACATCCTGACATGACTTAAGGGCCTCTTCTGCATCAAAGTAGGCCACTATGGGAGTGCTACTTGTCCAGTTTAGAGACACCAACAGTTTAATAGACAAAAACAACTTAAAATGAAAGTTGTACTTTTTAAAATATTCTCCATAGGAAGGCAATAATGTAGCTTTTTTACTGGCACATGCCAAGTCAGATGTCCAGTGCTGCCTGTGTTTGAGGTTTTTTTTGTTGGTAATGGACAGTAATCACTCTACCAATACCCAGAGCCAGACAGAGTTTATATCATGTTCAATGCATAGTCACCAATAATGCATATCCTTTCTTGTATGAAAGTAAGAATGTATTCTTACTTATTCAACCTTTATTTAAACGCGTCTTTGGACTTTAATTACCCCTGTTGTATGTGTTTGAAAATCAATAAATAAATTTCACTACTAGTCCGTTAATACCCCCACTTGTTACCTTAACACATCACATGTTTCCTGTTATGCAAATATGTTTGATGTATCCATAACCTGTTATAATACAAACAAAACATTCAGTAAATATCTTTTTCTTTCTACTCCCATAAAAAATACATTATAGTGTAAAACAAAGTTCCAGGTTCAAGTGTTGACCCATGTTTAAAATGAAATTTTATAAACAAAAACAATCCATCTTTCTTCATAATATTGTCCTGAAAAATTGCTTTTTCCAAACAAATACATAATTGAACTTCTAAGAAAAGTTAAAGTGCATTCCATCCATCATAACCACCATAACCAAAATATTCATAAGCCAACCTATAATGGACATACTCTAATCTGACAGTTTAATTAAACTTAACAGTATCCTAATTTCAAGCCACCTCAAATTTAAGGCATTTGTTTTCCAACTCCACCCATTTATCAGGAAAGGCTTTGTACAGATGACTTAAACTGAATAAGAGCGGAGTGTGTCAACATCTGTCATTTTCTCAATCATAACTATAAACAAGGGGCTATATTAAATGGCCCCAAATACTAAATGCTAATATTAAACAGAAACATGTTCCGAATGCTCATGATTTTGTGCCATATGCCATCCATCCATCCATTCTCTTCCGCTTATCCGAGGTCGGGTCGTGGGGGCAGCAGCTTGAGCAGAGATGCCCAGACTTCCCTCTTCCCGGCCACTTCTTCTAGCTCTTCCGGGAGAATCCCGAGGCATTCCCAGGCCAGCCGGGAGACATAGTCCCTCCAGCGTGTCCTGGGTCTTCCCCGGGGCCTCCTCCCGGTTGGACGTGCCTGGAACACCTCACCAGGGAGGCGTCCAGGAGGCATCCTGATCAGATGCCCGAGCCACCTCATCTGACTCCTCTCGATGCGGAGGAGCAGCGGCTCTACTCTGAGCCCCTCCCGGATGACTGAGCTTCTCACCCTATCTTTAAGGGAGAGCCCAGACACCCTGCAGAGGAAACTCATTTCAGCTGCTTGTATTCACAATCTCGTTCTTTCGGACACTACCCATAGCTCATGACCATAGGTGAGGGTAGGAACATAGATCGACTGGTAAATTGAGAGCTTTGCCTTATGGCTCAGCTCCTTTTTCACCATGACAGACTAATGCAGAGCCCGCATCACTGCGGACGCCGCACCGATCTGCCTGTCGATCTCACGCTCCATTCTTCCCTCACTCATGAACAAGACCCTGAGATACTTGAACTCCTCCACTTGGGGCAGAATCTCGCTACAAACCCTGAGAGGGCACTCCACCCTTTTCCGGCTGAGGACCATGGTCTCGGATTTGGAGGTGCTGATTCTCATCCCAGCCGCTTCACACTCAGCTGCAAACCAATCCAGAGAGAGCTGAAGATCACGGCCTGATGAAGCAAACAGGACAACATCATCTGCAAAAAGCAGTGACCCAATCCTGAGTCCGCCAAACTGGACCCCCTCAACACCCTGGCTGCGCCTAGAAATTCTGTTCATAAATGTTATGAACAGAATCGGTGACAAAGGGCAGCCCTGGCGGAGTCCAACTCTCACTGGAAACGGGTTCGACTTACTGCCGGCAATGTGGACCAAGCTCTGACACTGGTTGTACAGGGACTGAATAGCCCTTATCAGGGGGTCCGGTACCCCATACTCCCGGAGCACCCCCCACAGGATTCCCCGAGGGACACGGTCGAACGCCTTTTCCAAGACCACAAAACACATGTAGACTGGTTGGGCGAACTCCCATGCACCCTCCAGGACTCTGCTAAGGGTGTAGAGCTGGTCCACTGTTCCGCGACCAGGACGAAAACCACACTGTTCCTCCTGAATCCGAGGCTCGACTATCCGACGGACCCTCCTCTCCAGGACCCCTGAATAGACTTTTCCAGGGAGGCTGAGGAGTGTGATCTCTGTGTAGTTGGAACACACCCTCCTGTCCCCCTTCTTAAAGAGGGGGACCACCACCCCGGTCTGCCAATCCAGAGGTACTGTCCCTGATGTCCATGCGATGTTGCAGAGGCGTGTCAACCAAGACAGTCCTACAACATCCAGAGCCTTGAGGAACTCCGGGCGTATCTCATCCACCCCCGGGGCCCTGCCACCGAGGAGTTTTCTGACCACCTCGGTGACCTCAGTCCCAGAGATGGGGGAGCCCACCTCCGAGTCCCCAGGCTCTGCTTCCTCATTGGAAGGCATGTTAGTGGGATTGAGGAGGTCTTCGAAGTACTCCCCCCACCGACCCACAACATCCCGAGTCGAGGTCAGCAGCGCACCATCCCCACCATATACAGTGTTGACACTGTCAGGGTTCCCACGCGTCCTGGAAAACCTGAAAATTTTGAGGGTTATTTTCCAGTCATTGAAATGACCTGGAAACTGATCGAAATGGCCAAATGTCCTGGAAATAATCTTTGTTGTCCTGGAATTTTATTTCTGTTTTCGCTTTTTAATTTTTCTGTTTGAAACTGCTTGCTGTTCGTAAGTCTAGATATGATGACAGCTGAGCTAGGTCGTGGCCTCTGCTGCGCAATGTCTCCACCTACTGAGACATGTATAGGCAATTATATTTATAAATGATTCTTTGACTGGTGGCTCATTTGATGGAGTATTGCCAAAGCCCCTCTTACAGCATTGCAGAAATGCCAGGATGCGATATGTCCAATACCTGAAAATGACAAGCAAAGAGAAGAGCTCCACTCTGAAATCAAAAAGTGGCAGCAAAGAGACAGAAAATAATCACTAGCATTGAGGCAATGCAAGAAGAAGCAGATGTAATGGCAGAGAACGCTGAGAGAAAACAGGACTTTACACTGCTCACAAAATCTAATGCCTATCGTAAAAGTGTTGCTGAAAAAAATAGAGTCATCGGTCTAGATGCAGTTTTATCAGACCTCAAGGAGCAACACCAGCATTGTTTCTAAACCTAGGCCTACACCAGATGCCTTTTTCACAGGTTACACTACAGTGACTGTTTTTTTTTCCAATATACTGGAGTTCAGGCTCTTATCCTTTGTTCCTAGTATTCTTTCTAGTTTAACCAAGTTTTCAACTCAGGAATTGATGGCAAGGCTATCATGATTTAAAATGGATGTATTTTGCTTCTTTTCCCACAAAGATAAGTTCTTTATTATAATCTTTGTCGTTGATTTATGCAAATTCTACAGCTGCTGTATTCCCAGTAAAGCTACCAGTTGAAAGTTAACTCTGACTTTGTTTTGTCGCGTGCCAATTGTTGCATATATTAGTGTTATAGGCATCATACACATGATATAGGCAATAAATTGGCTTTATGCAGTTTTGTTTAATACAAACATTGTACATAAATTTATTTGATACAAACAATGACATAATATGTAATATGCAAGTAACTTTTACTGAAATTCGGTCACTATGGTAGCCTATTTCATGGTGTCATCAACAGCTCTATACTGAACATTATGGAATTGCTCAGTATATGTCACTGTTTGGATAGTTTTCCACAATCCAAGAGGCATTTATTTCTTTAAAAGAGTTTTGCAGTTTAAAACAGTGTGTAACAAAAAGAGGTCAAACAACTCCATTATACATCAGTGCATTAATTGGTGTTGCCTTTATGTAATTTAGCATATCGGTGACACTAAGTCCCTGCATAATCAAAGAGAAATTAAAATGGCGTTAAGCCTGCGACTAAAGTGTATGACTGTATGACCAGATCCTGTCATGAATTTCTGGAAAAAGCTCCTGGAAATGTCCTGGAAAATGATTCCTTAAAAAGAGTGGGAACCCTGCACTGTACTGCTTCCCGTTGTGCCATATGTAATCTTTATAATGTCAGTGTGGGGATTACTAGTAGTTGCTGTTCTATTCTGAAAGAAATTACTTGCAACTTCTGTATGAGCTATACGGCGAAATTCACACATGCAGCATACTTAATACAAGGTTTTTTAATGTCTGCTATTAAAACATAACAATGTGGCATTAGTAATAAACAAACAATAGGAATATTTAGGTGTGCTATGGCTTTGTGCATACAATATAAATGTTCTAAATAGCTACTAAACTGCAAATATCCATGCATATTAGGATATGAACAGACAATATATTACAAAAAACACCTTTCAGACTCAACATTGTACCACTGCTCATATAACAGCTGACCCTACTCTAGAATTAATTTCTCATTGAATCAATTTTCTCATGAACAGAAGTGGGATGTCATTACATACACAATCCTGTGTCTTAGCCTTTTCAAACTGCAGATAAGCACAATTTGCAGTGACTTTCTTTGATTGATAGAAGGCATCTACTAAGATCCAATTGATAGTAGACTTGCTAGTATGCACTGTGTGTTTGTGTGTGTGTAAAAATATGAAGTATGAACCTATTTAGAGTCTGTCATTTGGTAGTTTTTCTTTTATTTCTGGAATGGCTCTGTAATTTTGTGTCTTGAGGTTTTTTTTTTTTTTTTTTTTTGTGGCAATTAATCTCTAGATCAGACCAATCTAATGCCCTACAAACAATTGCAAAAGTATAAGGGAGGACTTTAAAAGCACACCTAAATTTTACTATATGAAGAACACCGTTACGAAATTTGGACTTTTAAGGCATTCCATAAAAATGAATTTTTGCTGTCATTGGAATCTTGTTAAATTAGCATTCATTTCAGAATAGTCAGGCAAGATCACGTTCACTTCAACAGCTTTTTATGGACCTGGAGACACTAAGCCAACCTGGAAAGATGAAGAGCCACCTGGCGCTGTCTGCCTCCAGAGAGTCCAAAGTTGTAATATTTTGGATTCTGGCCTACCCTTCCACATATTGCTTCTACTGTCACTATCCTTGTTTCTCTCTAAAAAGATGAGTGTTTCTGCAAACTGAGTATATAGTTCGAAGCATTTAGTAATCATAACTACATTTGTATACAAAGCCCATATTGTAGTATTATCAGAATCTGATCCTAATTCTGTACAAAATATACTCTAGAATTTGACCCATATTTAGCATGTTATAAAGAAATTCAGTCTTTTGAACCCTTCATTCAATCTTTTTTTATCCTTTTAAACCCATTTATCCAAATCAGGGTCACAGGCAACTGGTACAGCTTGATTAGTTATGTTTGCTTCCGTGTTTTTGTGAAGTAGTTTGTGTCTCTTCAGCCCAGGATGATACACTTGGTTTCTGACCAGCTGTACTTTAGTCTAAAGAGAACTGTAAAGAAATTTATATTTTTAAATAATGGAATTATTAAAGCATGCCATCTGCTGCATTGAAACATGCTTTCTCTTCTTTCTTGGCCCATACAACTGCCACTCCACTTGACACACATTATGCATTTTATTGTTGTGCTAATTGATTAATAGTGAGGGCCCAGTTGTATGATTTGCAAAAATATGAAGGGTATTTTTCCTATTTTGCCTTATAAAGAATTGTCATACAGAATTATTGCAATAAACTTTTATCTAACAACAATAATAATAATAAAAATAATAATAATGTTAATAATAATAAAATTATGATTGCAATAAACTTATTTACTTAAAACTTACTTAAAGAAAGGTGATTCCTCGAATATTCTAAACTGCAGTTACAGCAAAGTTTTTTTTTTTGTTTTTTTTTTTTTTTTTTTAAAAAGAGAAAAATATTCTATTTGGCCACATAAAAAAAATCCTAAACCTGACATTAGATCCATTTATATACTTATTCAATTGACCATTAACATAAATATCCATTTTTTCCTCTATTAGAAGGTGTTTTTATATTTTGACTGTTATTTGCATTTCTGTTTTCTTGCAGGTCTCGGTCAGGATCACTGCATCAGTGAAAAGAAGGAAACGCAGTCCATATGTATTTTGTGTTTTAAACAAATGTGAAACATAATTATTTTTTTAATGTGCATTTTTCTGTGATACACTAATTTGTTTCTGTAGTCAGGAGTAAAGGGCTAGTAGTGCCTTTCTAAATCTGTTTTAGTATGTTTTAACCAATTTTATTGTAATACTACAAATAAATTATCATTCTTCCCTCAACCGAGACCTGTTAAAATATTTATTGAAATTGTAATTTACTGAAGAATATTTTGGTGCTTATTCCCTTCTACATTTATTAACAGTTAGTTGTGCATGTCCATGTATAGTGCACTCTGTTTTTTATATATGCACAGTACACATAATGACTACCATTTTCTGAATATTGATGACTTCCATCTTTGAGCGTTATCAATCACATGTCAACACTGTTTTAAAATTAAAGAAAAAAAATCTCTTGTTATACAAGAAACTAAATCCATATCAGCTGTGTCACCACAATATGGATATAAAACATACTTCCATAAGCTATACAAATTCACCTTGTATATACATAAAATCGGATATACAGTATGTATACTTGGTATTTCTAGCCAGTTTGAGTTCTTGTTTAGAAAATTAAGAATTCTGAGTGATTTGAAATTGAAGACCTGAACAAATTATTTGGAAAGGTGTTGTTTTTTTTTTTTTCTTTCTTTCTTCATCCTTGGACAGCTAGCAACATGTCTTTGCCAGAGGCATATATGTAGAGTTTGACATCTTTTAGCCTTGAAATTAAGCCGACATTAAGCCATTTCAATGAAAAGCATTAACATGTCTGCTTTACATCACTCAAGCATATTCACAAGAATCTATTTTATATGTTCTGATGAAGGAATAAAAATATAAAAATCAATGCTTGATTGAATTTGTTTCTGAATTCTACAAAATTCCATAACATCTGGAGAGAAATAGCAAATCTTCAAAGTGTATGAGATTAAATATTTATAAACCTTAATTTGTTACACAATTAATGAGGTCAAAGTGAAATAGGTTATTTTTGTGTTTTTTTTTTTTTGTTTTTTTTTTTGGAAATCATTCTTTTGTGACAGTGTTAGAATTCACTAGTGAATTATCTTGGACTTGCTTCTGGAGGGCATATTTTTATTAAGATCCAGTAGATAAATATTTGGTGCAAATTTCACCTGCCCATTCCTAAGGCTATTTTATGCATGCTAGAAAAGACAAGTTTCTACTTGAGCAAAATAAACTGCCGTGGTAAAATGTACAGGTGTTTGGGGGACTATTTTTACCTCTTTCTTCCTTTTTCTCTCTCACTCTCTCTGTTTTGAGAGTGGTGAGTGGGCGGAGCTTTTCAAGAGGACTAGGAGAGTGAACGGGAGTGTTTGAAGGTTTCTCCATCTTTACTGTATCTTCCTATTGTTTTTCCTGTCTCTTTTTAATGTATTTTTGGCGATTAGTGTACACTGAGGACAGCCAGTATGGCCTCCCCTGGGGCTGTCCCTGTTATGAAGGTTTCTGTGCCCCGTGGAATTCGGTATTCCTTCTGATTTGGCACATCATGTTCACATATCTTTGTGTGCCATTTCCCTTTTGATTTAAAACATGTTCCATGCAAAATGCTGGCCTTTCTGTTAGTAAACCTGCACGTGCACCCGCGCTCCAAGGTTGCAGGTGTGTTAACACATTATTGTTGTTTTACTGGGGTGCTCTGTGGTTGATAGCAGACAGTAAACTTTGTTAAAATGGTATTGAAAAGTGCCACTTGTGAGTTGCATTTTCAGTCATTTTGGCATGTACACTGTATGTTCCGTTACCAATACATTCTTCAATGGGAGCTCATCAACAAAGAAAAAAAGAAAACCAGATTTGGGAAAATATCAGATAGTTTACTGTCCTCCGTTCATCCCAGAGCACCCCAGTAAAATGGCAATAATGTGTAATACACTTGCAGCCTTAAACTGCAGATTTCAAGATATTGTTGCGTGTGAGGAAACAGCAGGCAGACGGCTGCACATGCATATTTACAAACAGGCAGGCTGGCATTTTGAATTGATCATGCTTAAAATCAAAAGGGTAATGGCACACAAAGATGTGTGAATATGTGGAGATCTGTGATAAACACACCTTTAGTGCACCTGCACCAAATAAGAAGGGACACTGAATTTCATGGGGCACAGAAATCTTCATAACCCCCCTCTTCAGAATGATGAATTCCAAAAGCTTAAGCTACAGCACACTGTAAAACTAATGCCTGAGTTGGCCTGCTGTTTAGAGGAGCGTGTTTTAGCTGTTGGTAATGTGATCGGTTGCAAAAATTTCCGCTTCATGAATGATCAGTGCAGTTGTGGTGTTTGTTCCACAACTGACCTCGTACATCATTTAGTAGAGAATGGAATTGTTATTAAAGACAGTCTGACTCCCATAATGCCTCATGCCACTCCTGCTAAAATGATCATTCTGTCCAGTGTGCCACCATTTCTGTCTAATGAAGCTCCGGAAAAAGGGCTTTCTTGTTATAGACAGCTCGTGTCTCCGGTAAAGAGAAGCAGATACAATGCATATCTTTTTAGAAGACTAGGGGGCTTCCCCCTTCCCAACCCCTCCCCGACCATGAAGAGGAGAGCTGAACGCACCCCAAGGAGACATGGCCGCTCCTCTGAAACCCCTCTTAAACGGTGATACAATGGGAAACAAATAACAGTTGTTTTTTTACCTTCTCTTTGTTCGATCAGCTGCTGGCTTACTGCTGCTGCCGTGCCTCGTGATCTGCATTTCGTGCGGCACTTTAAACATTTAAAAGCCTGTACAGCAGCTGTCCTTTTGTCTCACTGCCTTGTCTCTCTTGTTCCCCAGACATCCTCAAACACTTTGTGATCTCTTTTCGCTGTTCCGTTATTTCAATGAGTAATATTTTCCATTTATTTGGGCTAATGCAATCTTTACTCTCATTTTTTTGAGACTTTCAAATTTTCCGACTTCCGTTATCTCTAATCTGCTCTGCATGTGTATCATGGGACTTGCTTCCAAAGGTTGTAAGTATGACATGACGTGAAAGTGTCTCTCGGTCTCTCTCTGAAGGAAGTAAATGAAGAGATGAACATGGCTCTGACGTTTAATAAAATAGATGGTTATGAATATGTTATCTTCGTTTCTTCAGAACCTATGAAGGTTTTAAATGTGGTGACACTGGACACTTGCAGCTGCTTAAGTGTAGACACTTATTCTGAGATGGAAAGAGACATAACAGTAGGTGAAGAAAATAATCTGGTTCACAAGAGGATGAACGTGGGGGAAATGTCTAATGGTGTGTCAGTTCAAAATGAAACTAATCAGTGATAGGAATAGCAAGAGTGTAAATGGATATGGGGATGAAATCATTAGGGAAGAATGTATAAAAATTAAAAGTATGGACAGTGTAACGACCGATGTACATGAGAATGATAAAGAACTAACAATCAAGGTCCCTAAAGCTTTGAAAAGGCATCAAAACACGAAAGAACAGGTTGTGTCTAAGAAGTGCAGTGTGACAGAGACATTTGTCAAGCAAGATGCAGAAGAATTGTCTGCTTTTGAGAGCGGGGAGGAGGGCGACTTGTTGGACGCATCCTTAACCTTTGACGATACTCATGTCATCACAGGGGGCTTCAGTTTGGCAAAAGTTTAGAGATTTTCTGGTGGAGACAAAGGGCAATAGAAGAGTTGTTGTGCAAAACGTCTTTCCTGACACACAGATGTTTGTTTTATCTTTTTAAAAGAAAAACAAACTGCTGAAACAAGGATCAGGGACTGAAAGCTTTTCTGATCGGGTGGGATAGAAGTTACAAAGCATTTTGACAAAGTTATGTAAAACATAATAAACGTAAAATGAATAATCTCTCTGCATACTTTCAAAAGACTAATTGTTAATGGCTGTAGAGACTCTTTTAAAATTACCCAGGTCTATGATGTCTTGAAAGGACAGCACCTGTCAGTAGCTTACCTGCAGGAAACGCACGACATTTCGGACGTAGAACTGGAGTGGCAGAAATGTTGGGGGGAAGTTTGAGGTGGGGGTTAAGCTGTTGGTGGGGTTAATGTGCATTTTAGCCATGGGACCTCACAGAGCGTGTTAAGTACTTGTCCCTGGTCTCTGTGTCTATCATTGAAGTCGTTAAAGGGTGGGTGCTTAAGAGACCAGCAGCTCTGGAGACATGCCGGTTTATTTTTATTAACAACAATGGGCAGGGAGAGAGTGTGCTTTTTAAAAGAACTTAATCAAGCTCTTAGTGACTGATTTGGATGACTCTGTTTTTAGGAAAAAATTTTAACTGCACTGAAAACTATGTGCTGGATAGAAATCACACTGAGCTACAGCCTCGGTCTGCCAGAGATTTACGCATCATCACAGAGTGGCATGAGCTGCAGAATGTGGGCTTTGAATGGAGCACACAGACCGTACACCTGGGCACAGGGATGAGGTGCCTCTCTCTCCCTTGCCAGGCTTGACCATTTCTTTACTTTTAGCCACCATTTTAGTCTTTTTACGTCCTGTGTTATTGTCCCTACGTGCCTCTCCAATCATTCTCTAGTTTTATACACTGCAATACTGCCAGCTATACAGACAAAAGGTTCTCACTGGTATTTTAACAGTCTTTTTTATGTCTTGACCCATTTTACATACTTTTGGACTCGGTGGATAAAGAGGATCAGTAAGTTCTCTTCTCTGAGACAATGGTGGGATATTGGGAAGGCACAGATTTGCCGCTTCTGTAAACAGTACACTCTACGAAGAGTATGGATGAGTCCATCAAAGCCATGGAGGAGGAGATACTGGAGACTGAAAAGTGATGGAGACCTATGCTTAGAATTCTGGAAGCTGACCTGGTGCAGTTGATTGATCATAAAGTCAAGGAGGTTTTAGTAAGATCTCACTTTCAAGTAGAGACTGAATGTGATACTCCTACAAGATAATTCTTTTAGCCTGGAAAGAAAACGGGTTCAGAGCCGGATCAATCAGTGCCAGTGCACATCATCTGGCTAAGAGTTGAGAAGAACAAACTAGATCTGTGCTAGGGCTGTGCAGTTTTACTCTCTGCTCAGCTCAAGTGAGTTAGCAGAGGAGGTAAACGACAATTTGGATTTCCTTTCAGAGCTGCCTACAATTCCAGAGGTAGAACAGTCCATGTTAAATGGAAGTATGAACTTACAAGAGCTCACAAAGAGCGTGAATCCTAGAAAAGTACAAGGAGTAGATAGCTTATCAATTGCTGGGCACTCCTTTTAAAGTAGCTAGGGGATTAGATAGCATTGCCCTCTTTCCAGGATGTTGTACTCACTGGCTATCAAGCCCCTGCTGATTAACTTTAGGATGGTACTGGGAGGTCTGTCTGTCCCACAGTGTTATGCACTTCTGAACATCTCTGCCTATGCAGATGACATCATGGTCATCATTGGGAATGATGAACATGTGGATGGATTGGTATCCATCCAGAAAGTCTCATCTGCTAAGGTCAACTGGAATAAGAGCTGCGAAGTACTGTTGGGGAAGTGGAAATACAGAAAAGCTCAGCTACCTGGGGGAATGAGATGGACAAGAGGGGTACTAAGTACCTTGGTGTCTATTTGGGTGATGAAGCTAGTGAGAAAAAGAACTGGGAGGAAGTAAAAGACAATGTAAAGAATCATTTAAATCGACAGACCTAGTTACTTCCTCAGCTCTCTTACAGGGGCCGTGTCCTCATTATTAATAACCTGGTTAGCATCTGCTCTTTGGCATAGACTAGCCTGCTTAGAACTCCCTCAGCATGTGATATCCGATGTACAGAAGGAATTACTGAACTCTTTTTGGAATGGAAACCACTAGCTAAGCCACAGCATTCTGTATCTTCCAATAAACAAGCAAGGTCAAGGAATGATTAACATTTAAAGTCGCAAAAATGCATTTCAATTGCAGGATTTGAAAACCTTCTTTATAGTAATAGGCTGCTGTCTTGGACACTTTTGGCTTGCAGTTTACTCCATTAAGTGGGTGCGTTGCAGCTGGACTGGGACCTGTTTTTGTTGGACAGTTCCCTTCTCTTTTTGGCCAGTCTTCTGGAATATTAAAACACTCTTTTGAGGTGCTGGCAACAGCTGAAAGTAAGCCCTGAGGATGATTCCTTTACACCACACTGGGTTTTATAAATGCCTGTTACCTCCCAAAAGACTTTTTGTCCATGTTGCAAATCGAGCATCTGCTTAATGATACACAGAGTGGCCAGATAACTGAACCAAGATGGCAGTGGACTTGAAGCTGTTCTCTCTGTACACTGCTGAACTAATTATGTCAAGTTTCCCATAAGTGGTTAAAGAAATGCTGAAAGACTATTTGGAGAATATGGACACTCTTGAGCCACTTTGTGTGTTTCCAAACCTTTTAGTTAATTCAAGATTCCAAATTGAAGATGGACTACAGGATGCAACACTGGATTTCAAAATGCTTGACCTGGATGCTGCAGAACATTATAAACTGTGTGTCCAGGTGAGACATCAAAGTCAGCTGAGGAAGACTGTGGACACAGCCTGGAGGGACACACTGGGGGATTAGGGAAGTACAGCCTGGCTTGGGTCAGTCTATGCAGACCACCATTGAATAAGAGGACTGGTGATCTGCAGTGGAGGATCCTGCGTGGGATCATCGCCATGAACTCGTTTGTGTGTCTTATTTACTCCTAGGGTGTGTGATTTGTGTCCTTTCTCTTCGGAAAGAAAGGTCTTTCATTCTTTTGTTTTACGGTTAGGATTAGCCAGCCACTTTAACTGTTCTTACTTCTATTTTTAATGCTTTGCATTTGTATTTTAATGAATCCGTGTTTATTTGTGGAGTATCTAAGTCAAAGGATAAGAAGACTAATGGCAGGATTACCGTTTTTTTGTTGGGCCAGGCAAAAATGGCTATTTGCAAGTCAAGAAAAGAAAAAATCAATAATCAATAATTTGGACACTAATCAATAATCAATAATTTGGACACTTAAGCAGAATAGCAAAATATCTACTGCCTTAGTAAGAGCGAGAATATGTCTTGGTTATAAATTTTATCAAATTAATTTTAGCCTGTAAACATTTTTTATACACCAGTGGTGTATAAATGAGGCAGTTTGTATAATCAGGAATGGGGAACTCTCTTTTTATTTGTAGTTCTAATACCATGTTTTGGAAATTGTATTTATTTCAAATATATTTTTTGAGAGCTCATGACTGTAAAGATTTTGTTTGTTTTTTGTAATGATTGTTATTGAGTAATAAAGTTTACATTTAAAAATTGAAATTTCTTTCTTTCTTTCTTTCTTCAAGCAGTGCTTTGAATGCCTCAAACACAAAATGTAACATCCATACTCTGTACTGACAGTATATTATTATGAACAGGATTATGAATATGTTTGCTCTTTATGAAACTGCCTTTTTATAAATCTATAAAATGAAGTCTATTTTTAAAATATGAAGTCTAGCACATTAATGTTAAAATATAATATAATAATTATTATGTCATTACTCTGCGACAAGAAGCAGTTATTATATTATAATTTGGACACTTAAGCAGAATCTAAAATGGAATGATAAAGCAACCCATGTCCTTGATTTGTATCTTGTGTGTTTTTTAAACAGTGTGGCAGGCGGCTCAACCATTCCTCCAGGACCCTCAGAGGCGCGTCCGCCTTCTCCTCCAGCCTCTCGATCACCTCCTGTAATGCTCGTATGGCCTGCAAGATAACCTGCACGGGCTGAAGGACCCCCTCCAGCTCATGTACAGTCGGCAGCCAATTGTTAAAGGCAGCCAACGGTGAATCCGCGCTTCGCCTGTACTCACCTGCCGGTTGTGAGCCACAGAGTCCCTGTGCCGCTTGCGCAGACTCAGTCGGGTTCCTCTCGGGAGGGGGTTGAAGATTCACTGCCCCTGCTTGCACTCGCCTGTTCACAGGAGGCCGGTACACCTCCTCCACTCCCTTACCTGCGTCACCGAGCGAATCTCGGCCCTTCCCCGCCGCCTGCTTCATCAGGCCACTCCCCGTGGGACAGGGCTCCAGGTGCTCCTTCGCGAACTGCGGTTCCCTCCACAACAGCAGACACTCGTCCTCCTCAGACCTTGTCCCACCGTCGGCTCTGGGATCGGTGTCCTTCAGCCAGCCAAACGCCTCTGGATGGTCTCCCCCTACGAGATAGGCACCCGGACAAACACGACCAATGCCCCAGGGCAATCTCTCCCTGGGTTCGGTACCTACCTCTGGGATCCCTTCTTCTGGAGGTAGCTTCCATGGCCTGGCTGCTTCTTCAAGCCTGCCAGTCCTTTCATCGACGACGGGCTCCTTTGATTTGCCTGCTGTCTTCAAGCCCCGCCTGGCCTGGCCCATGAGGGCAACCATTAAGAAGGATATCAGGGAGGCTAAAAGACAGTTGGAGAGGAATATAGCAGATAAGGTCGAAAGATGACCCTAAGAGATTCTTTCAGTATTTTACTAGTAAAAGAACAGTCAAGGAGGAGGTCAAGTGCATCAGAAATAGTAAAGGGGAATTAAAAGATACAGACAGTGAAATAGTGGATGCCCTAAACTTACATTTTTCTGAGGTGTTTACAACTGAGCAAGTGGATAACCTCCCAGAGGTAACAGGGACTACTAAGGAGGTACTGAGGGATTTGGAAATTGTAGAGGGAGAGGTGCTGCTCAGATTAAATAAGCTGAAATCAAACAAATCACCAGGGGCCTCATGTATAAACAGTGCGTACACACAGAAATGTTGTGTACGAATGTTTCCACGCTCAAATCGCGATGTATAAAACCTAAACTTGGCATAAAGCCACGCACATTTCCATGGTACCTCATACCCTGGCGTACGCAATTTCTCTGCTTGGTTTTGCAGACTGGCGGCACCCAGCGTCAAAGCAGTAGTACTGTTCCTGTGTGGTCACCCTTTCTTTCTTAGACCTACATTCCTGACGCGGCTTTATAAATACACTGAAACTAACTGCATATTGTTTATTAGTGTAACGCATCTGATTGTAATTAACCTGCAGCAATATAATGGTCCAGGGAATAGCCATAGTATTCCAAATACCATAACTGCTTTAGCGTTGTTATGCTCACTGCATCTTCTTCTTCTTTCAGCTGCTCCTGTTAAGGGTTGCCACAGCAGATCATCTTTTTCCATATTACTCTCACTGCACCACTCGGAGTATTTATATCACTGTATCTGAGTGGGGAATCACAGCAGCAGCTGATTGGAAAGAGAATTCTCGGTATACAGCATGAAGCAGATGCTGCCTCAGCCACGGCAAAACGCTTCAGAGACTTCCCTGTACGAACTTTGCGGTTTAGAAAAAGTTTCATCCCAAGAACTATAAACGCACTCAATCAGTCCATCAAGTGCTCCTTGTAGAACTGTTTGTACTTATAAGTACAATTACCTCACTGTAAACTTACATTACAGTTATAATATTGCACAACCTGCGCCACTTTATAAAGCGCGAATTTATATATGATGATGATATCATGTTTAAGATGAAATGCAGCAAAATATGTTGATTATATTTTACAGATAAAGCTTTAACTTCATTTAAATAATCTGTATTGTTAATAATTAAACATGTGAGGACATGGTGCCGCAGCGCTAGCTAGTTCAGGGATTGTTCCTGCATTGCGTTGTATTCTTGCTGGTGCTGACGCGACACTGGAAGGATAGACGGATAGATTAATTTAAACACGTACTACGAAAATATTTCAATGTTCCTTAAAAGTTTTGAAAAATCTGCGTTCTAAGCTTACAGATGGCTTAACGTCTATTACAGAGTTGATTGTGTGGCGATTGGGTATTTGGAGAAAGAAAAGTAAGGACAGGAATTGGAGGTTAGTACGTTTGAAAGAGACAGTACTGCTGCAATAAATTATTTCATCGAAGGTCGCACATGGCGCAGCAAGCCTTTTGCGTGAGACATGAACAAGCACTGCGCCACCGTGTTCCCATGTTTAATAACATGCTTTCATTCCTATCATCATGAAAAAGATATCACGTATACATCTCAGTATTTTAATTATTCAGAGAGCTGTAATATCACGAATGTAATGGATTATGTGTCCTGTCGGAGAAAAAGAAAGCCCGTTTAAGAAGCAGGTAGTGATTCACACAGAGAGCATATAGAAGATCGAATACAGAACAAAGCATTTAATGTGCTACTTTAGTTACAATGGGATTTGAGAAACTAGTAAATTAAACGATTTTAAGATGAAGTTTATGATGTTCTACTTTAATAGCAAAATAAACTACGTGATTAAAGTGGAAATTTCGAGATTAAAGTTGACATTTCGTGCTTTTTTCCACTGTGTGCCTATTTTTTTTGTCTGTACCCTAATAAGCTTTCATATGACACTCAGACGGTGGGCTACGACTTGCCTTTTCACGGCGACTTTGATATGCGATTTCTTTTTTATTTCGGGCACTGTGCGACTTTGTGAACTTGAGCTTTCGAGTTTCTCCGACACTCTGTCACTTGATCAACTTTCTTTTGTTGATTATACCACTGTTTAAACCAACAAATAGTACGTTTTTCCTTTGCCTCCACTTGGTATTCGCTGAAATTCTTATATTTTCCCCCGTGTTTTTGCCACTGTCTTTTCACAGAAGGCTATTTATATTGATTTGCATATTCAAAGAGGCGTAATTCTGGGAGGAGTTGGGGCGGGACAGAAGGCGCATGCACGTGCGTTACTTTTCACGCTGATCGGGATTTATGTAGCGAAAGAACGTGGAAGTTTTTGCGTACGCACAGATTCCTGCATCTGGATTTTTCTGTGCATACGCACATTCCTGCTTTTGTGCTTACGCCATATTATAGTGTGAGTTATACACATGGCGTTATACATGAGGCCCCAGGACCAGATAATATTTACCCTCTAGTTCTTAAGGAGGCTAGTGAGTACATATATAAACCCTTGACACATATTTTTAGGGAGTCACTGCGTACTGGAGAGATTCTGAAGGACTGGAAAATGGCAAATATCATCCCATTATATAAAAAGAGTGACAGGGCAGAACCAAGCAACTATAGGCCAGTAAGCTTAACATGCACCACAGGAAAATTAATGGAAGGAATTATTAAGGATAAGATTGAGCAACACCTGGCAAGGACAGGAGTTATTAGGAACAGTCAGCATGGGTTCAGAAGAGGGAGGTCGTGTTTTACTAACATGCTGGAATTCTGTGAGGAGGCAACAAAAGGATACGATCAAAATGGAGCAGATGATATTATTTATCTGGTCTTTCAGAAAGCATTTGATAAGGTGCCACATGAGAGGTTGGGCATCAAATTAAAAGAAGTGGGAGTTCAGGGTGATGTTTTTAGATGGGTGCAGAATTGGCTCAGACACAGGAAGCAAAGGGTGATGGTGCGAGGAACCTCATCAAAACTGGCCGATGTTAAGAGTGGTGTCCCACAGGGGTCAGTGATAGGGCCGCTGCTATTTTTAATATATATAAATGATTTAGATAGGAATATAAGTAACAAGCTGGTTAAGTTTTCAGATGATACCAAGATAGGTGGAATAGCAGATAATTTGGAATTGATTTTATCATTACAGAAGGACTTGGATAGCATACAGGCTTGGGCAGATTTGTAGCAGATGAAATTTAATGTCAGTAAATGTAAAGTATTACACATAGGAAGTAAAAATGTTAGGTTTGAATACACAATGGGCGGTCGGAAAATCGAGAGTACACCTTATGAGAAGGACTTAGGAGTCATAGTGGACTGTAAGCTATCGACTTCCCGACAGTGTTCAAAAGCCATTAAGAAGGCTAACAGAATGTTAGGTTATATAAAACGATGTGTGGAGTACAAGTCCAAGGAGGTTATCCTCAACCTTTATAATACACTGGTGAAGCCTCATCTGGGGTACTGTGTGCAGTTTTGGTCTCCAGGATACAAAAAGGACATAGCAGGGCTAGAAAAGGTCCAGAGAAGAGTGACTAGGGTGATTTCAGGGCTACAGGGGTTGAGTTATGAGGAAAGATTAAAAGGGCTGAGCCTATACAGTTTAAGCAAAAGAAGATTAAGAGGTGACATGATTGAAGTGTTTAAAATTATGAAGGGAATTAGTACAGTGGATCAAGACTGTTATTTTAAAATTAGTTCATCAAGAACACGAGGACACAGTTGGAAACTTGTTAGGGTAAATTTCACACAAACATTAGGAAGTTTTTCTTTACTCAAAGAACGATAGAAACTTGGAATAAGCTACCAAGTAGTGTGATAGACAGTAAGACGTTGGGGACTTTCAAAACTCGACTTGATGTTTTTTTGGAAGAAATAAGCGGATAGGACTGGCAAGCTTTGTTGGGCTGAATGGCCTGTTCTCGTCTAGAGTGTTCTAATGAGTATTAGAAGCAGAACTGTCTTCCTTCCCATTGGGGAGAGCGGTGTCTTCTCGGGTCTTCGGCTATTGCAAAGGCTGACCCCCTTGTGCCGCATGTGTGTGTCACAGGAGTGCGCGTACTACGCGCAACTGAGATGGTGCGCGCCTCGCAGTGCTGCACCGGGCTTTCACAAATTATTTTTTCGACAGGTCCGTGCCTTTTAACAGCCAGCGAGTCCCATCTGGGATGCTATGTGAAAGATAGCCTGGACACAGACAGACACTGAGGCTCACAATATCCAAAACACGCACTTTTTAATTGCAATTTCTCAGCTACACACAATACCGTGCACAATCCACAAAGCTCAGTCCTTTGCACTTCTCTTCAGCCGCCTCCACTCCTCCCTCGCAAGCTCTGTCTTCTCCCTCCCGACTTCGGCTCCCCGAATGGAGTGAGGCAGCCCCTTTTATCCCACCCCAGATGTGCTCCAGGTGTTCTGTGATGGTTTTCCAGCAGCACTTCCTGGTGTGGTGGAAGTGCTGCCCTTGCACCTGGAAGCACTCCGGGCATACACAGTTCCTGGTTCGGCAGCACTTCCAGGTGTGGTGGAAGTGCTGTCCTCCAGGGCTCAGGAACCATCCAGGTGCCCCCTGGTGGTGGCCATGGACCTCCACAGGGTTTAGCTTCCCGTATCTGTGGCCCCTGATGGAATCCTTGGGGCTGCCCTCTTGCACCCAGGGAAGATAATGCCCCTCTCCCGGTCCTTCTCTGCTCCAGGTGTCCCGGTGGGGCAAGGTCCCTGGTCGTCTGCCACAATATATATATATATATATATATATATATATATATATATATATATATATATATATATACATATACACTGTCACACACATGCGCATGGGAGGCAGCTAAAGGGTCTAAATGAGAGTAATTCCACGCCTGTTGTGATGTGAAATTTTGCATACAAGTTGATAAATATTTTGTTATGACTTTATTTGTAACTTAGACAAAACAATGTAATATTAGGGTTATGTTATTGATAATAACAGCAATGGTTTAAGAACCCCTTCCCCCCTTTTAGGAATGAGTCTCTTAGTTACAACAGGTTTGGGGGAAGTGCTTCAAACCAGTTTGGCTAATATTTCTCTGCTAGAATCTCTCAGTCAACCCCCACAGGAAAGCCAGGCTGCCTAACTGCCAAGTTTTACCTTAACGTACGGTTTTGGGGTGGCAGGTGTGAAGGTATTCTGTTCCCCCATTGGTCTGACGTATGGCTGTTTGGAACTGGCTTGTATCAAAAGTCTTTAAGTACCACAACGCCCTATTGGCTCTAGGGGTTGGACAGAAAAGCTATAAATTTCCTTGCTTTACCTCACCCTCTCTCTCTTTTACCAAACTGATGAAAGACCATCACACACGATAAACTGAAAAGGACAACACAATGGAAAGCACAGCTTGGCAGCCATATTGAGACAGGCATGCGGCCTGTTCTGAAGAAAGCTGACCACAAATCAGGACGTAACTAGAGACATTTAAAGTAACTAACAAGTCTTTGTGTCGCCTGAAACTACACATCAACATTTATCAGGTTGTATGGTTGCCAATATTCAAATGTACTTTGCATATTGTTATTATTTATGAATATTATCATCCATCCATCCATCCATCCATCCTCTTCCGCTTATCCGAGGTTGGGTCGCGGGGGCAGCAGCTTGAGCAGAGATGCCCAGACTTCCCTCTCCCCGGCCACTTCTTCTAGCTCTTCCGGGAGAATCCCGAGGCGTTCCCAGGCCAGCCGGGAGACATAGTCCCTTCAGCGTGTCCTGGGTCTTCCCCGGGGCCTCCTCCTAGTTGGATGTGCCCGGAACACCTCACCAGGGAGGCATCCTGATCAGATGCCCGAGCCACCTCATCTGACTCCTCTCGATGCGGAGGAGCAGCGGCTCTACTCTGAGCCCCTCCCGGATGACTGAACTTCTCACCCTATCTTTAAGGGAGAGACCAGACACCCTGTGGAGGAAACTCATTTCAGCCGCTTGTATTCGCGATCTCATTCTTTCGGTCACTACCCATAGCTCATGACCATAGGTGAGGGTAGGAACATAGATTGACTGGTAAATTGAGAGCTTTGCCTTGCGGCTTTTTCACCACGACAGACCGATGCAGAGCCCGCATCACTGCAGATGCCGCACCGATTCGCCTGTCGATCTTACGCTCCATTCTTCCCTCACTCGTGAACAAGACCCCGAGATACTTGAACTCCTCCACTTGGGGCAGGATCTCACACCCAACCCTGAGAGGGCAATCCACCCTTTTTCGGCTGAGGACCATGGTCTCGGATTTGGAGGTGCTGATTCCCATCCCAGCCACTTCACACTCAGCTGCGAACCGATCCAGAGAGAGCTGAAGATCACAGCCTGATGAAGCAAACAGGACATCATCATCTGCAAAAAGCAGTGACCCAATCCTGAGTCCACCAAACCGGACTCCCTCAACACCCTGGCTGCGCCTAGAAATTCTGTCCATAAAAGTTATGAACAGAATTGGTGACAAAGGGCAGCCCTGGCGGAGTCCAACTCTCACTGGAAATGGGTTCAACTTACTGCCAGCAATGCGGACCAAGCTCTGACACCGATCGTACAGGGACTGAACAGCCCTTATCAGGGGATCCGGTACCCCATACTCTCGGAGTACCCCCCACAGGATTCCCCGAGGGACACGGTCGAATGCCTTTTCCAAGTCCACAAAACACATGTAGACTGGTTTGGCAAACTCCCATGCACCCTCCAGGACCCTGCTAAGGGTGTAGAGCTGTTCCACGACCAGGACGAAAACCACACTGTTCCTCCTGAATCTGAGGTTCGACTATCCGACAGACCCTCCTCTCCAGGACCCTTGAATAGACTTTTCCAGGGAGGCTGAGGAGTGTGATCCCTCTGTAGTTGGAACACACCCTCCGGTCCCCCTTCTTAAAGAGGGGGACCACCACTCCAGTCTGCCAATCCAGAGGCACTGTCCCTGATGTCCATGCGATGTTGCAGTGGTGTGTCAACCAAGACAGCCCTACAACATCCAGAGCCTTGAGGATCTCCGGGCGTATCTCATCCACCCCCGGGGCCCTGCCACCAAGGAGTTTTTGACCACCTTGGTGACCTCAGTCCCAGAGATGGTGGAGCCCACCTCTGAGCCCCCAGGCTCTGCTTCCTCATTGGAAGGCATGTTAGTGGGATTGAGGAGGTCTTCGAAGTACTCCCCCCCACCGACCCACAACGTCCCAAGTCGAGGTCAGCAGTGCACCATCCCCCACCATATACAGTGTTGACACTGCACTGCTTCCCCCTCCTGAGATACCGGATGGTGGACCAGAATCTCCTCGAAGCCGTCCGAAAGTCGTTCTCCATGGCCTCGTCAAACTCCTCCCACGCCTGAGTTTTTGCCTCAGCAACCACCAAAGCCGCATTCCGCATGGCCTGCCGGTACCTATCAGCTGCCTCCAGAGTCCAACAGGACAAAAAGGTCCTGTAGGACTCCTTCTTCAGATGGACGGCATCCCTCACCGCCGGTGTCCACCAACGGGTTCGGGGATTGCCGCCACGACAGGCACCGACCACCTTATGGTGACAGCTCCGGTCAGCCACCTCACCAATAGAGGCATGGAACATGGCCCATTCGGACTCAATGTCCCCCACCTCCCTCGGGACGTGGTCAAAGTTCTGCCGGAGGTGGGAGTTGAAGCTACTTCTGACAGGGGACTCTGCCAGATGTTCCCAGCAGACCCACACAACACGTTTGGGCCTACCAGGCCTGACTGGCATCCTCCCCCACCATCGAAGCCAACTCACCACCAGGTGGTGATCAGTTGACAGCTCCGCCCCTCTCTTCACCCAAGTGTCCAAGACATGTGGCCGCAAGTCCGACGACACGACCACAAAGTCGATCATCGAACTGAGGCCTAGGGTGTCCTGGTGCCAAGTGCACATATGAATACCCCTATGCTTGAACATGGTGTTTGTTATGGACAATCCGTGACGAGCACAGAAATCCAATAACAAAACACCGCTCGGGTTCAGATCGGGGGGGCCATTCCTCCCAATCACGCCCTTCCAGGTCTCACTGTCATTGCCCACGTGAGCATTGAAGTCTCCCAGCAGAACGAGGGAGTCCCCAGAAGGTATGCCTTCTAGCACCCCCTCCAGGGACTCCAAAAAGGGTGGGTACTCCGAACTGCTGTTCGGTGCATACGCACAAACAACAGTTAGGACCCGTCCCCCCACCCGAAGGCGAAGGGAGGCTACCCTCTCATCCACCGGGGTAAACCCCAATGAACAGGCTCCAAGTTGTGGGGCAATAAGCATGCCCACACCCGCTCAGCGCCTCTCACCGGGGGCAACTCCAGAGTGGTAGAGAGTCCAGCCCCTCTCAAGAAGATTGGTCCCAGGGTCCAAGCTGTGCGTCGAGGTGAGCCCGACTATATCTAGCCGGAACCTCTCGACCTCGCGCACTTGGGACATTCCACGTCCTAAGAGCCAGCTTCTGTAGCCGAGGATCGGACCGCCAAGGTCCCCGCCTTCGGCCACCACCCAACTCACACTGCACCCGACCTCCTTGGCCCCTCCCACAGGTGGTGAGCCCATGGGAAGGGGGACCCACATTGCCTCTTCGGGCTGTGCCTGGCCGAGCCCCATGGGTGCAAGCCCGGCCACCAGGCGCTTGCCATCGAGCCCCACCTCCAGGCCTGGCTCCAGAGGGGGGCCCCGGTGACCCGCATCCGGGCAAGGGAAAACGCCGTCCAAAGGTTTGATTCATCCCTCACCTAGGACCAGTTTGCCTTGGGTGGCCCTACCAGGGGCATAAAGCCCCGGACAACAGAGCTCCTAGGATCATTGGGACACGCAAACCCCTCCACCACGATAAGGTGGCAGTTCAAGGAGGGGATGAATATTATCAATAATACATTATTTTATGTGTAACTTAACTCCTGCTTGTCTTTTACTACACCTAATTGCCTGAGTTTATAGATGTAGGAGGAAAGGTGGGGAGAAGTTATATACTATAATACCTATATACTATAAAACAGTGGTAAATCTGTGAGATTTGAGGCATTCTGACAAAGGCTACTTATTAATAATACAAAAGGGGAAAGTAGAGTAAAAGTATTACTCTACTAAGACAAAACAACACCAGACCAGGGGGTGGCGGAGCACACTGACCTTTTTTCTCACTTTCCTGCAGACAGTTCACAGGAAATTCTGCCTGGCCCCAGTGACGTCACTTCCATTGAAGAACCTATGACCAAAGAGACTTCCTGTTCCAGCCCTTTTGATGACGTCATGTCTGTGTCTGTACCTATGGAAGAGGACCCTTCCGCTTCTACCCTCGATGACTTCACTTCCTTTTGTGGCCTTTAAAGCCACCATATTTGACTAACCTCGTCAGTTCTGTTTTGGACTCTGTTCTGAGCACATCGGTGCTAGCAATTTAATCATTTGCAGCCAAGGAATATTATATGGGTGGCTGCCCCAAACCTTTTTATGACTCTTGTGTCTGCTTTTTGTGACAACACTATATATTTATACTTTGTGGAATAAATCCACTTTGTGGATTGTGGAAGGACCAGGGGAGAGAGTATTTCTAGGACAGTTTCTCCCCAAGACCAACAGAGGGCAGTCCCCTTAGTTTCCAGCAGGGCCATGGATCATAAGCATGGGAGCTCAACCCTGCTGGGGCCTGTGGCCACCGCCAGGGGGTGCATGAACTCTTTCAGGGCCCTATTTGGTCGCACCCAGAAGTGTGGCCGCAATATGCTCATTGGGCACTTGAAGTCCTTCCAGTCACCAGAAGTCAAGGTGAAAGAGGACAAAGCCTGAAGTGGAGTGAAGGTGGAAGGATTGGCGGCAAGAGGGACTGTGTTGGGCTCTGTGCTTTGCCTTGTGTGCTGTGAAGGCAAATTATGTAAATAAACCGTCTGTTGTGTGTGGCAATTGGTGTCCTGCCTGTTTGTGTTGGGGTTAGGGAGGCTATACATGCCCAGGGCATCACAACATATTATATATATATATAAATACTGTATATATACACAAATTCCTGCAGCATTAAACAGGACTACACATATTAATATCAGGTGTGCACTGTTATTCAGATTGAAATATTGATGAACATTTTAACATTTTTACTCATCTAGTGATGAAGTCATATGACTTCAGTTTAACAATGTAATCACACAACAGTTTTTAGATATACAAAGCTTCCTCTCCAGATGGTCCCGGAATGGTGCATCTGGAATGTGGCATATAAAATAATCATTCTAAACCATTAATCACCTCGCCATACATTGGCAGCATGAAGCACGGCTTTCTAATCTGAGGTGGATGTATGCAGGCTAACAATTACATTTAATCAGATGTCTGCCTCTAACTCTGATTGCAAGCATTCCCATTTAATTTGTAATTAAGCTTCGGGGCTACACAAATTATTGGAAATGCAAGTCATTAATTCCATTATTTCTAGACATGTGGAACAAATACTGTTAGGATTTAGAAAATGAATGAACAAACAAATGCAGTTTTTAAGAGTTAGGGGAAAAATGAGTAATATATATATTATAAACTGTATCAAAATCAAAGACCCTCAAGAAGTGCCTTTGTGATGTGATAAGACATGGTGGATATCAAATGATGTTAATCAGTAACAGAAAAATACATTCTAATTCTATGTTAAAGTAAAAGTTACATTCACATCTTGCATAAAGCCTGCTGTAATTTAGTAAAATGTCTGGATTTTTCAGTACTCTTAAAAATTTGAAAAATAGTCAGAATTAGGGTAAGCAGCTCTCATTTGGGATGTGCATAAGACATGTAATGATTTAGGTAGAAGTACATAACACACAAGAAGAGTTACGTCAAATATTTGAAATAAAATGCAAGCTTCAATTAAAATGTTTAAAGTCAAATATTCTCAATTGTAGCTGAAATTTGTCATTTTTCACCCTCTGCTAGAGGTCTGTAGACAGCTAGTAAAGAATCAAAACTATCCTCATAGTCGTAATTGCTGACCTTGAAATTGCCTTAAATGATACCTCACATGCTTAGGTTTGAAATTTGGGAGTGGCTGTTAGAGGTCTAGGACCACCAGTTAAGCATCAAATATCAAAACTATTATCAGAATTGTGATCAGCAACCTTGAAATACTATAAAATGACACTCCACATGCCAATATTACCAAGTTTTGACCCCTCCTGTCCCATTAGGGTTGAACCCCTGGGGTCGGCTGATGTGGCACGCATGACCTCAAGTCCTTCTGACACCCGTTGGATTCCCTTTATCTTAAGGGTGTAACTTCCTGCAGAAGAGGGCCAATAAAAAGGGGAAGGGAACCCCAAAAGGTTCTGCATCTTCCTTAACGAGACATCAAGACGAGTCCAAATGGTACATCATATACGGGGGGTTTTCTCGTTCCAGTAAGTCAAAGGGGTGCCGGACAAAAAAAAAAAAAACGCATTCAAAGCGTTCACAAGTGTACACACCTGGTTTTGCAGAGCCCCTCATACAAACACACACTGCATTGGGCGTACTGTACGCTCCTGAAGGGATACGTGACATCTACTCAGAAACCTGCTTCCCTCTCCCTTCAGTGCACTCCCTCCTCAGTCTTCTCATATTTGTCCAAGTCTACATAAGTAACCCAGAATGTACTGAAATAATCCGAAATAATTCTTTAACTTGATTTCAAAGCTTTTGTAAGTGATTCTCTTAAACACAGTTTATGTTAAATCTAATTTAAAAGAGTGTTTTGCAAACCTTTACAGGAAACATGTCCAGGTAAGGGGCAGTACAGGGGTTGGTAGCGCTCTCCTGTGGCTCCTTAGTGCTCCATTCAAGTCTGGCGTCTGCACATTCTCCCTTCCTTTCATTTTAGTTCATTTATTTCTTTAGGTAGCTAACCAGGAGTTGCACACACATTAATGTTACCAAGCAGTGTAGCAGACAGCAGCTCAAAGGGGTCCGTTACGTCTCGACCTGAACAGGGATTGATGAGCGATGTTGACCCGACTGGCCGGTTCTCTTTAAAACTGTGCTTATGTTTCTGTAACAAGATAGACTCCACAAAATCAGCTGAATTGTTGCCATTCGCATCTTCATCTAATTATGTGACGTGTTCTGCAAACAAAATAATAACTTAATTTCTGCAATGGCTGTGATTATCCTGCACTGCCCTTTACCTGGATGTGTTTTCTGTAAAGTTGCTGCATTACAGTACCCCGGGATTAGAACCAGGGGTTTTAAAGGATGCTCTAGACCAGGGGTCTCCAACCTTTTTTCCCCTGAGAGCTACTTTTACAAAATGAAAACGGCCGAGAACTACTCATGCTTTCTAACGTTTATTCTCATAGCTTATTTCGATCCAAACAAACTGAATAAGCTGGTTTTGCCTGAACATTTACAAAATGTTGGTGTCCACAACTCACATTTTGCATTAAAACATCACAAAAAAATATTTAGTTCTACTGCACGTGCATTTTGTATGTCTGTATGTATTTTCTAGTGTATCTCACACTATAGAATTAAAACATGAATACTGTCAAAACAAAACAATGCAATTCCAAATCCACAGATCTGACTTATTCATTTGTCATTTTGTTCCATGTCACTGTTTCACTTTATACACATGTCCAGTTGCATGTGTGATGTGTTTTTTAGTTAGTCAGATGACTGGCACTGCATGGAGTCAACAAGAGAGGTGAATTGTGGAGTGTAGCCACTCTTCACTCTTATGGAGCCATTTAAATGTTCATCTGTCAGTCTTGTTCTGAACTTTGATTTCATGACATTCATGTCAGACTCCCAGAGGTATGGAGACCCAAACAAAGCAGACATTTTCAGAGCTACTTGGTGAAGATTCTTATAGTTATCTGGCTCTACTAAGCTCCAGAAATGCTGAGAATGCTGTTGAGACTTTAACTGCACATTATTTTGAAGGTTTACTAATATATAATATATAAAATCCAATGTCTGTATGTCTGTCCGCTTTAAACGAGAGAACTACTTAATGGATTTAGATCGGGTTGTTTTCTATAATTTGCTCGAACATTCTGGTTGATTTTGTGACTTCTCTCATTTCGCTATGTATCATATTTCGCTTGCAGTACCAATTTATTTGCGCGAATCTGAGAAACACGCAGTGGGCCGAAGGGAGGGGCCTTCCTCACACTCGTCAGCTTCGGGGCGTGTTCCTTAACTCCGCTTAGCTAGCGAACGAGAGAACAATTGAATTCAACTTTGTTTGATGTTTAACATAATGTGTTACTTAGGTCTTGATGAGTTTGAGTCGGATATTCTCTTAAGTGTATGCCACATTGCAATTCAGATTGTGGATCGTGATTTTGTATTTAAAGGATGATGATGATATTTTGGAAAGATTGCCCACCCCTAATTTGACTAATCAAGTTTTCAAATTCATGTAGGATTCATTAACCCTTTGGCGAGCTACTTGGAAAGGGGTTGCAAGCTACTGGTAGCTCGCGAGTGACATGTTGGAGACCCCCTGCTCTCGACGTTACTAAAGTTGCCTTTCATGAAGGGCCGGTTCAGGGTTAAAGGTGATAATCCCAGTGAAGAATACAATGGAAACACCATTTGCATGCAGCTTGAAAAATGTGAGGGATCTGCTAGATGGTGTTGTCAGGGTGGGACTCCTATTTTTGGGGTCAGTTTGCCCCTGGTCACTCCTTCTTCATCTTGTTCCTGGGTGATGCTAATCATGCTGATGTCAAGTGACTGATGGGATAAGCGGAAGTAAAAGTGTAAGTCTGGATAGAAGTATGTAAGCCTGCAGTCAGGGTTACACCTGCAAACAGTATTTATCACTTTGACTTTTGGCCTATGTTTTAGATTTAGCTTTGCTGTTTATTTTATATACTGTTGTGCACGCACATTTAGGGGACACCTTTGATGGCCCTGTCTCTTCCAGCCATATATCCGGGCCACAAGGAGGACGAGGCTGTCACTTGATGACTAGAAAGCAAAGCAGAATGAACTCCTGGCACCTATGAGGCAATCTTGAATTGTTAAGTGGATAGCCGGATTGTTGACGTTCTTTATACTTTTGATTTCAAACACTAAAATAAGCAGGTGCACTGAGGAGGTGACCCAGCCCTTGAAGTGGGGTCTGCATTTTCTTTCCATAATACATTTTGAATAATACTTTATTTATCCCAAGAGGGAAATTAAGTTTACCTGTTATTTTATTTTAGATGCCTAAGAAATTTAACAAATAATGACAAGAAAAAAAATCTTAAACACACACAAGAATTGACAGAAAGAAGAAAAACTTTGACTTTCCAAAATTACTGCCATAGGTATGTACTTTTGTCATGAACTGACACTTAATACAGAAAAGTCAGGTCCAGAAGAAGGACATAACCAAAGGTCAAGTTCTGAGAAACGGCGAAGGTCAAAAAGGACAATCTACCAAAATGTTATCCATAAGTCAAAGTCAAAAAGTAAACTTGCAACGATGTTATCCCTAAGCCAGAAATGAAAAGAAACAGCACACTACTGTAACTTTCTAGAAAGAATCCAGAATCTTGGGACAGTTATCTTTAGTGGAAGATCAGTTAAAGTGCTATTGTCTTGACTTATGGTAGATGCCCCAGCAACATTGGCACCTCACAACTGGTGATCAGGAGAACTTTAAATAATAAATCTCATTGTCCCCCCTCTCTCTCTCTCTCTCTATGTATACTGCATATAATCTCTGACCAAGCAATCATAAACAGACATCATGAGGTTGGCCTGAGGGCCCACCGTCCTCTAGTTGGCCCTGTGCTCACTGCCCAGCACCATGGAGCTCGATTGGCATTTGCCATAGAATACCAGAATTAGCAGGTCCACCACTGGTGCCCTGTGCTTTTCACAGATGACAGCAGGTTCACCCTGAGCACATGTGACAGACATGAAAGGGTCTGGAAAAGCCGTGGAGAACGTTATGCTGCCTGTAACATCATTCAGCAGGACTGGTTTGGTGGTGGGTCAGTGATGTTCTGGGGAGGCATATATCCATGGAGGGACACACAGACCTCTACAGGCTAGACAACGGCACCTTGACTGCCATTAGGTATCAGGATGAAATCCTTGGACCCATTGTCAGACCCTGTGGGTGGGTCCTGGGTTCCTCCTGGTGCACAACAGTGCCCGGCCTCATGTGGCGAGAGTATGCAGGCAGTTCCTGGAGGATGAGGAATTGATACCATTGAGTAGCCACCACGCTCACCTGACCTAAATCCAATAGAACACCTCTGGGACATTATGTTTTGGTCCATCCAAATCCACCAGGTTACACCTCAGACTGTCCAGGAGCTCAGTGATGCCTTGGTCCAGATCTTGGAGGAGGTCCCCCAGGACACCATCTGTTGTCTCATTAGGAGCAGGCCCTGGCGTTGTCAGGCATGAATACAAACACATAGGGGCCATACAAACTACTGAGTACGATTTGGAGTTGCTGCAATGAAATTTCAGTAAAATGGAGTAGCCTGCCGCATAATTCTTTCACTTTGATTTTTGGGGTGTCTTTGAATTCAGCCCTCTGTAGGTTGATAATTTTCATTTCCATCAAACGATGTGGCATCCTTTCGTTTCGAACACATTACTATATCAGTCCATATCAGTAGAGATAGCCAGCAACATTTTTTTCCTATTGAGATCTGGTGTGTTTTCAAAGTGTTCCTTTAATTTTTTTGAGCAGTTTATATATACTGTATATATATATATATATATATATATATATATATATATATATATATATATATATATATATATAATGGACAGCACAAACTGACTGGCATCCCAGCCGAGATTAAACAAGGATACTAACCCAGCCAGGACGACAGTGCAATGGAAGGTCTGGGGGAAGTGAATATTTTCTCCCCAAGTACACCAGATGGCAGGATCCCTAAGTTACAAATCCCACAAAGACACCCGCAGGACAAGCTGGGACCTGTAGTCCTGTGGGGCAGGCCTGCTGGGATTCATAGTCTCTACTTTCTGGGACTTCTGTTTGACCTGTAAGTGCTTCCAACAGGTTGTGCCCTAGCACTGGAAGTACTCCCGAGTCGTAGATGAAAGAAGCTGCTTGATCTCAGCCAGGTGAGTCAGAGTTGAGTGGAAGAGGATGAAGCTTGCTTGGAGGAGTGGAAGGAAAATAAAATTAATATTGTAATGATTTGCAAAACCTTTGTAAGGTATTTGGTGGAAATAAATTATTCTATTATATCTGGACTTCTGTTGTTTGTGTCAGGGGTTTGAGGTGCTACAACGCCACCTACTGGTCACAATATATATATAATTATAAGGGCTGTCATTTTTGTCACATGATCAGTTGCAAACTACTGGGGCTAGAAACTTGATCTTGAACAAAATTTCATGACCCAATACATATTAGTATTGCAAAAAAATGTGATATGGCTATATTTGTGGGTTTCTTTTGGGCAGAGTGGTAGGCAGATGAAGTGACATCTACTGAGTGTCAAGCATGTCACAGAGGCCGAAGATGTCAACTAACAGGGCTAAAACACTGATCTTGGCCTTGATTGAAAACTTATTGTGTTTACTGACCTTTAAACGTGACGAGGAGCTCCATAATAGGAAGAAGGAAAAAGAAGGCTGGTGAAATCTGCTGAGTGCCAAGCACATCTCAGAAGGTGCTAAAGAGAGAGTGACTGCACAGCAGGCTGACATGATGGCTAATAGGCACGCAAGGCAAAATCCAAGATACAGAATGCAAGAACAAAAGAGAACTGCATGCTGACAGATGAACCATACTTTAAACAGCAAGGACATAATGGAGAACACCATAATACGATAAAGTGCAGGCTCTCTGTTGAGCATCAAATGCCAGATTAAGAATGCTGGAATCACAAAGATGAAGAAATGCGTGCACATCAAGCACATAACAGAAGATGATTAAATGACACGGACTGAGAAAGAATAAGCAGTCAAGATGTGGACTCACACTATATAGCCTGATTTGTCCTGGAAATTCAAATAAAGTTTTGGTGGTGTGGCCACCAGGGGGCTCTTCCACTTCCCAATCCCGACACAACACACATTTTATATTTTGCTGCAGTAAACCCTTCCCAATCATTTCCCATTTGCAAGCACACAGTACAAAGCACATTCGTCCCAAATAAACACATCTTGTCTTTTCTTCCTTTTCTTTCCTTTCTTTGTCTCGTCTGCATCCACTGTTCCTGGCAAGCTTTGTCCTCTTCCTCCTGACTCTGGCTCTCTGAATGAAGTGAGGCGGTCCTCATTTATGTTGCACCCAGGACTTTTCCATTTAGCGATGGGGCTTCAAGGTGAGAGACCCTTATGGTTTAAGCCTTTCCCAGTCAAGGCTAAGTGCACAAGCCATTTGCTTCCTTAAAGGCAGCCGCAGTAACTTGTACGGAATGGGGCTGAGCAGCATCTCCATCTTCATCCATCGCCTCAGGAAGACTGCTAGATGGTGCTAAAGTTGAAAAAACCACCAAGAAAGTGTCACACATCCTCTTCTCACCACATGGAAAAGAAGTGGACTGTATGACACCTCTGTTACAATGAGGCACACTGAGCCCAGGTGCAAAAAGAACAGCTATAGAAGGAACGTTTTTGTCCAGTTGTTTGCCGGCCTCAAGCAATCAGCCAACACCTGCCTGCACAGTGGTTAGCATGGCTGCTGGAAAACCCCAGAGTCTTGTGCTGTGCTTATGCAGCGTGTGACATCTGTGTGTTCTCTCCGTGTTATCGTGGCTTGTCTTTTCTCATCTCAGAGCCATTTAATTCTTAATTGGGTTGTTGCAGTTTCTATTTAGACAGCGGGTGGTTTACAAGGTTCCCTGGTCGCTTAGCATTTAAATTTCTATAACTGTATTTCTTCAGAAGATGAAGTCAGAGGGTATCACAATGACCTGATGCCAGCTGAGACAGACGTGGCATTACCATCTCATTGTTCGATTTTTTATTTAAGCACAGGAATGGTGTATGAACGTGCATGATTTGCTTGGGATAGAAAACACTAAACTACCGAAGTAAGCTCCACCAGAATTTTCATGCCAAGAACATCACGGATTTTTGTCCTCCTGCCAGTTGGATTAAATGTTTTTAAAAGATTGTCTATTTTGTTTTTCCTTATCCGCATGTCCATATCTGTGTCCAATCACTGGCAAGTGTGAGGAGTCGCCGCTCCACTCTCTCTTTGTGTGACTCTGCTATTGGGAGACCCCTGTAAGGGAGCGGCTGGTCATAAGACAATTCAGAAGACACTTCCACAGGTTAAAGAACATGCTAAGGTTTTGCCATGAATGCTTATACTTTCCCTCTCAATATTGAATTCTTGTTTATTGTGGGGTGTAGGAAGTTTCTGATCAGCAATAAAACATATGCTCATTTTAGGATTATTATAGAATATACACATTTCACAATCTCTCAGTGCTTCCTCCCGGAGCACTTGTTAAGCTTACTTTGAAATATCTGAACAATATACATTTATTTATTTATTTTTATTTACATATCGATTGATTGGCTGTATTATCTATACTGTGAGTCTGTATCCTTCTTTTTATGTTTCTGCTGCTGTATGCATGTGAATTTCCCCTTGTGATGAATACAGTTTATCTAAATTTGCAAATAGAGCAACATTACTATTAACAGCATTTGTGTGTTGGTGTCTAGATAACACTTTTAGAATTCTTTAACCAGATCCCCCCAAATTGATTTTTTAATCTGTTATTTATTCCAGATTGTTTCTAGTGATGGATGGAAAAAAAACTTTTTATTCTCATGTTTTTATAGAAAATGGAGGCAACAAAAATCCTGATTCAATTGGCTTCAATGAAGACACAGCATAAACAACAGCAAACAACATCAGAACCTCCATGGAATAAATCTCAAATTACTCGCATCTTCAACTGAAAAGCTCTGCCAGCATACTTCACTGTCATGCACAACAGTATTTTCTGGAAGTGGTTTATTTAATAATATTTTAGACAAATTTCATGTGTTTGCAAGGGCGCCTTAGAGGGCCAAGTTATACAGAATACATACATATATATATATATATATATATATATATATATATATATATATACTGTACATATATACATTATATACATATATATATTATATACATATATATAATATATATATATATAGCTTTGACTTTGTGCTAATAGATTTGGACTTAAATTAGAATGGTGAACGGACTGTGTTTTCAACTCTGCTGTTATTTTGTAAATGGCTTAAGCTCTGCGTATTCCTACACCGGTGGCATTGCTGGCTTCTACTGCTTCACTGTGCAACCAGTCCTTTGCTGTTTCATAATTTGGAATTATGATTTTTAAACATTTCTGTACAAATACATCAGATAACTCCATATTCTGAATCTGCATCCCAAGAAAATTCCAAAGTGCCTGCCAGCCAAGCTGCTTAAGTTGGTGCCCACCAGTCCAGAGAGAAGGTGACGAGCGTGGCACAGATGTGCGTTTCATTCTCTCACTCTGCTATGTTTTTAGTTTCTCGTATACAAACTATAGGGAAAGTATTGTAATTGTCCAAAGATCTGATGTCGAGATTTTGATAAATCTTGATGTTTTAGACCTCCCCGACTTTCTCGTATACAAAGTATAGGGAAAGTATTGGAATCCTCCAAAACATTCTATTTCGAGATCTTGGTGAATCTCAATGTTTTAGACTTCCCTGAGTCCGAAAATACCACTTTTGGAATTATGTGCGTGTCTGCCTGTGTCTGTGTGTGTGTGTGTATGTAAACACGATAACTTGAGTACATTTTCACTTAGGTCAACCAAATTTTGCATACAAATATTAGGTATAACACGTAGATTTCTATCAACTTTTGGACTCTTTGCATTAACCAGAAGTGGTACTTTACCTTTTATCCATGCAGCTGCAGAGTTCGATTTATTCAACTTTACTTTTATAATAATTGTTGAATATATTATTGATTTCATTTGATTTGTTGTTAATGGTTCTTTAATGTCAGTCAGTCATTCTCCAGCCCACTATATCCTAACACAGGGTCACAGGGGTCTGCTGGAGCCAATCCCAGCCAGCACAGGGCGCCAGCCCACCGCAGGACACACACACACACACAAAGCACACATTAGGGACAATTTCAGATCGCCAATGCACCTAACCTGCATGTCTTTGGACTGTGGGAAGAAACCCACTCAGACACAGGGAGAACATGCAAACTCCACGCAGGGAGGACCCAGGAAGCGAACCCGGGTCTCCTAACTGCGAGGCAGCATCACTACCACTGCGCCACCATGCTGCCCTTCTTTAATGTACATAATACAAAAATATAATCATTGTCTTGCGGCTTACTCCTCAAATATCCATCCCCATATCAGAGTATACAAGAAAGTCTAGGGGAGACCACTCCCGATTTTTAGTGATATTTTTGCTCTGTGTAAAGTGAAAATGTCTACAACAAAATGGAGAAGAACAGCATAAACTACCCTTCCATGATCCCATCTTCTTGCCATCCAAATGCAGATCAACTGTAAGTGACCGTCCTTTTAAATGGCCTTGTTTTACTTTATTAAGCGTCATATCTATTCATTGTGTGTTTTCCTTACAGTACATCACCATTACAACGTAGAAGGAAAATTCAATGCTGTTGTTGGGTTTACTTTGAACTGCACCTAAACACACAATTGTGTCTGCTAAGTGTTAACCAATTAGGTAAGTGGGGTTTTAAATATTTTAAATTATGCAGAAATCATCGGTGGACAGCTATATCAGTGTATAAGAGTACTTTAGTGATTTTTCACATAAAATTTTCCCAGCACATCCATTTTTCCATGGGGTTCTGGTATTTGGAAATTTGCTGTCAAGACACATTTTTATGATAGCTACATAAAGGACACCCATGAAAATTAAGGGGAAGTTAATGCATTCATGACTGAAGCCAGGAAGCACTTCTTTATACAAAAGGTTGTGGGAATTTGAAACAAACTACTAAGACATGTAGTTGAAGCAGAAACTTTGACAACCTTAGGGAGTATCCAGGCAAGATGCACACAAACGAGCTTGACTGACTGACTGACTGACTGATCTCCTCTTGTTTGTCTGATTTCTTACATTTCTTATACCTTTGCTGACAGCTACAGCCTCAAACTGCACTCACTGGCCTATCATGGAGTTCCTGCCTTCCTTAATTGCGCCTACATTTAACCAAGATGATGTGCTCAGATTAGTGGAGCAGCATTTTAAATTAAAGCCTGAGTTTTTCTTTTTTTGTCAAACAATTCATTTTTAACTGTTGTACTCACAGAAACACAAATGTCAGTTTGCAGAACTTGTGGCTCGTTTGACTCATACAACCAACATGCATGAATGCAACATTAGCAAGCTTATGTTACATTTTAGACACTGAAACAGCAGGACAATTTAGCTAAATTGGTGAGGATGTTAACACAATTGTAGATCAAGTTTGTCACCATTGCTGCAGCCTGGGCATGGATGTAATGTCTGCAGATGCTAACTGACTCACAGAGGGACGTAGAAGAACAATAGCACCATTTTCTACTAGCTGTGACACATTTTAACATGCACTACTACATCCACACTAAATTTTTGTAGGTATACAGTAAGTTACTGTCATAATGTGAGAGTCAGTTTCACCGCAGGTTTCTATAAATTGTAGTATTTCGGACAGTATGAGGTGTACGTTTATCTTTATTAAATACTCCTGTTACTGAAGCTCAATTGAGCGCTCAGGTTTAACTTCAGGGTCTCTCAGGTGTCTGTAGATGTCCCCTGTAGGTTCTACACTAGTCAGATAAACTCCATGTTAAGCTTTTCACCTCTCCCTCCCTCCCAGTATACAGTAAATGTAATCTTTGTTCAAGGACAGCAGATGACTTTAGTCTATCCACTGTGATTTTCTTCTGCTAAGATTAATCAGCACAGATTTTGTGGAGTAAAGGTGTTGCTTAGTCCTGACTTTTCACAGTACAATCTAATGGTATGAGCCTGGGGAACAGACGTCAGTCTACTGAGTAACAATTATCCATTAGCAGCTTGCTGGGGTGGTCACAATGGCTGCCCACCAAAGGGTCCAGGAGCTCTACTCCCTTGATTCTATAGCTATCTGTTTTTGGCTGGTCTAAGTTACTTCAGAGCAATGACCAGATATCTGGGGAAATTTCAAAAGTGATACAGTAAAAAAAACATTCTTAATGAACGTCTTTTTATGAAACATGAATTTTGTTGGAATTTCTGAAGATTTGCTCTTGCACAAAAGATGTCATTCCACAAGCATTTTATAAAGAAACTCCTGAGCCTCTTACTGCACCACATTGGAATGTCAGCTTAGCTGGAGGGTTAGCGCCTTATGAAAAAAACGCTTAGTCCTGTTGTCCGGGCCTACTGCCTGCTTGGGAAGGCAGTGTGATTTAGCAAAGTAAAAATGTAATGTCCCCCTCAGTGCTGTGTTGGGGTCTAATCTGGACGGGTAATATTGAAGCAGAAGGCTCTTAGTAAGAGGCTAAATAAACTGGGGAAAAAGTGCCCAAGATTTTCAGATAAAGAATTAAGATGGGGCAAATGCTTCATAGGTCAGAAGAGTCCCAGTCATCTGTGTAGCTGAAGCTGACTGCATATCCCTGGTAAGCCACTAGAGATTTCCTCCTTTCCTTTTTCTTGACCTGTGAAGTGTAGTTTGCAGTTATACAAGACTAACAAATTCATTTCAATGTATTCTTATTAAGTGCACCACTACCTCAGAGCCCATTCACAAACTCACTTCTTGTAGTCCAAACCACAGGGGGCTGGAGCTTATTCGAGCAGCATTTGCTGTAATACAGGAAAGAACCTTGTCCCAGCGCCAGCCCACAGCAGGGCCCACTGCCATACACAAGGCCTAGTTTGGAACTGCCAGTCCACCAAACCTGAATATCATTAGCAGTGTGGGAAAAAACCCACAAAGGCACAGGCAGAGCATGCAAACTCCACTTGGACAAGGACTATGCATTGGATTCAAACCCATGACGTTGGTCTGTGAAGCAGCATTGCTAACCACTGTGCCACCCTGCATGCTCTTCTAGTTAAGCTTAAAGCTATTTTTACTAAAAATAAACTTTTCAATTGTTTGATTACCTTAACTTTGCTGAATTTATTATTGTGTATACCCTACAATGTACTCTGCCATCACAAAGCACAGGTCTTATTATAGTAAACAGTCTTTAATTCTTTCAGGGCTGATGTTGACTTTTGTCAAAGGAGGCGTTGACGATGGTAGTCAACTGTAAACTGTGACAAAACCAACTGTTATGTTTTAGTTGGACTCTTGTTGCTAGAAGGAAAGTTAGCTTCATTGGTTTGACCGAGATTTCCTGCGCTTGTGTGAGTAGCAAGACGCAAAGAATGGAAAAAATGGCACTGATATCTGGCGAGAGATCAAAGCGAATCCATAAAGCAATATACTCTGTGGACGACATTTTGCCTATTATCTCTGAACTGGACTATGACTTGTCAGACTCCGATTTTGATACAAGTGATCAAAAACGAATGTGAGGTTCTAGTTTCAGCTGATTGGTCCCCATCTATTCGTGGTGCTGAACAGGTTCATGTAGCTGACATGCCTACGGCAATGTTTGCTATGGAGGACTGCCACTTAACAATGATAAGAGGTAGAAACCAGATTGTAATGTAATGCACTGCGACTGTGATCGCTGCTGCTGCCCCAGCCACACGAAAACAGCCTGGCAGCAATCCTGACGCACATTCTTGGCAAACTGGCTGCCACAGCATACAGCAACAGATGTTTTATGTTGATTTCTGTGTGAAACCATTGCTTTTCAGAAACTATGTTTTTTGGAAAGAAAATTCAGCCCTCAAAGAGTTAAGTAAACTACCCCTATTGGCATCCACAAACACAATAAAAAAATATAATTAGAATGTTTCCATCACATCTCATTTAAGCACAAAACTGAAAAGAAAAAATGCTACTTTTTTCATGTATACAATTTTATTCTAAATCAATTTGCCAAGATAACATTTATTTACAATATTCACTCTAATATTTTAAGTATATATATTAAAAAAACAACGATAAATATTCACTGACTTAAATATAACTTCTGTACTTGTTGTCACTAGCTTTTGACCCAAACTTGAATTAGTGACTCATCATTTGTACACTTTTTCTGGTTTGTCTCATCAATCACACAGTGGTAGTTCACCACCATACTGACATCCCAACAAACTTGGATCATTCCTTCCATGTCCTTGATAGCCTGGTGGAATCTTTGACCCTGACCTTTACTTTCCGCTCCAAGATTTTCCAGGAAAAATTCCAAATGTGAATCCAAAAAGTGAACTTCGAGACTCATGTTGCAACCCAATTCCTTAAATTTATATAAAAGGGTTTTCCCAATTTCTTTATAATTTGGATCTTTATCATAACCTAAGAGCCTATAAATTGCTTCTTTGAATAATACCCAAGCCTCTTATTCCAAGTCATTCATCACACCATTAAAATTCTGTGACAGAAATCAGGTCTGGCAAAATACCCTTTTAAAATGTAGCCTCATACAAACCTGGTAAAGTTCGGCACAAATACAAAAAAACAGGCTCCATCTTTTGATAGGACTTTGACCAACTGCTTCATTAAACCTAGCTTAATATGAAGCGGTGGCAGCAGCACTTTATCTGGATGCACCAGCCTAGGGCTGATGATGTTTTTGGCACCAGGCTGAAGCTTTTTTTCTAGCTGGCCATTGCTTCTGGGCCCAAAGTCAGTTCTTGGCTCTGTTGTCCCACTCAGAGAGAAGACGTGGGAATTGTGTATGCCCTGACTACTGACCCAGTAAGACACACAGAACTTTCAGGTCCCCACATGTAAACCAACGGGGCTCATTGTAGTTAGTCTTCTTGTGAAAATTTTGAAAGTTCCTTAAACATAGATTTTATCATTTAAATAGAAAGTTGATGCTTAATCAATTATTGCACAAAAACAACTTCAAAGCCTACTGTAGGTGACACATGTCCTGAGTAGTAGGCACCTACCTGTATTCTAGTGATATTCGGAGCCAGCTTCATTGCCTTCTGTAGTGGTCTTTGGTCCTGAGCTGAACAGGAGCCATTGAAGATGTAATGCAGCCAATGAAGACAAACTACACTGTGCAAAAGCACAAGCTGGTGAGCACAGAGAGACATCCAAGGATTCCCCATGAAGTAAAGGCCTAAGTGAGCCTTATTAACAAGATGCATTATGCTCACTTTAAGTCATCAGTTATGATTACAAAAAATTAAAGCAGCTGACCCAATGGAGATGGAAGCATTGCCTGCCTCTTCCTTCCTGAAGTCTTCATTTATAGATTTTGTTCTGCTGACATTAAGAGACAAGATGTCATCCTCATACCACCGTATTAGAAGGCAAACCTCTTTTCTACAAGCTGTATCATCACTGTTTGTGACCAGGCCTGTGATGGTGGTATCAGGAGTAAATTTAATGATGAAGTTGGAGCCACAGGGAAAACAAAGAGTAAAACAGCAGGCTCCACACACTTCCATGTGTGGCGCCCTTGTTGAGAATTAATGTGAAGAAACTGAGCTGCCAGTCTACATAATATCCCGTGATCTGGCAGTTAGAAAGTGTGAAATTCAATTGCAGATGATGGCACTGATTCACAAGTGTAGGAGCTTGACGACCTGCACTGATAGTGAAAGAAGGTTAAATGCTGAGTTGTAGTCTTTCTCACATAGAAACTGGCATCATCCCGGTGTGCTGGTATAGTATGAATATGATATACATGCAATGCTATGCTTGTATTTTAGCTTTTAATTGTTTTTTTCATGTATAGAATTGAATTAACCCTTACCTTTGTTTTACATTTTGAATCAAAATGAATAAAGTTATAACTTTTACCATCTTGATTTTCATTATTTACATGACGCCTTGGTACCTTTCACGCGACTGTGTTGTCACACTTGTGAGTTGTGATGTCATGTAACATTATGTATGGGCCATTTCATTATTCACAGTAGTTGCCTTCAAAACAAGTAAAATTAAGTGTCTGGTTTTGAACCCTTTGCTCTTTGACTCTCAATCTTTATCTGGCTCATCTGATTTTGGTTACTTGGTTTTATTTCACTTCACTGTATTTTTGACCCTTGCCTTCCATTTTTGATTACGATCCTTGGCTCCCAGTCATCTTCTGGTCCCTTTGTTCATAATAATCCTTGACATCTTGTGCACCATAACTATGCCCAGATATGGCATCTTCTTTTGGACCTGTTGTGATGATATGCAAACATAAGGACATTTAAATTGGCAAGAATTTAATGTATAATGTTTCCTAACATCAGATTATCAAATAATTCTATCACAATGGAAGTGAGTGTCTCTGATACACAGTGACTGAGGCAGTCCATTTATTTTCTTTTTGAAGTAGGTGGGGACCACAGATTCTGTCAGCGACTTCATAGAAATGTCAATAAAACATCAGCTAGTTATTTGATGGGCGGCACAGTGGCGCAGTGGGTAGCGCTGCTGCCTCGCAGTTGGGAGACCTGGGTTCGTTTCCCGGGTCCTCCCTGCGTGGAGTTTGCATGTTCTCCCCGTGTCTGCGCGGGTTTTCTCCGGGCGCTCCGGTTTCCTCCCACAGTCCAAAGACATGCAGGTTAGGTGGATTGGTGATTCTAAATTGGCACTAGTGTGTGCTTGGTGTGTGGGTGTGTTTGTGTGTGTCCTGCGGCGGGTTGGCACCCCGCCCGGGATTGGTTCCTGCCTTGTGCCCTGTGTTGGCTGGGATTGGCTCCAGCAGACCCCCGTGACCCTGTGTTCGGATTCAGCGGGTTGGAAAATGGATGGATGGATAGTTGTTTGATTCAGGATTTTAAAATACATTCTGTAATACCATCAGAACAAGATGCCTTGTGGATATACGAGTGCTTAAAAAAATGTTCCTTATATCACCCATAGAAATAGAAAAGGTCGAATCATATGGTGCTGTAGGTAACTGCAGGGGAAGCAGTTTGCAGTTCCAGTCAAAGAGGTGGCATTACATTCATCCAGGTGAGGAAATGTTCATGCAACTGGATTAGGCTTCAATTTAAAATCAAACAACAGTAAGCTCTGCCACAGCTTATATACCTCATGACTGCTAATATGCTCCTGCACTGACATTTAGCAACTTTGATTGTTAATTTTAATTTAGCATTTACTTTCATAATTATGCTGATGTTACTCAGTATTGCTTAACTAAAACCTTAGTGACATCTTAACAACTTCAAAGGTGTTGGATAGCACACTGATTACTGCATCTGCCTTACTGACATTAAATTGATAGCCTGTGAGTGAATATGCTCTGTGATGGACTGATGGAAGTATAAAATTAACAGGTCCACTAAACTTCAGGACTGTCAACTCAGGCTCTGTTTCAGTCAGAACTATTTAATATCCACTTTAATTCTCTGTCTGAAATTTTACTTTGTCTGTATTAGAGACCGTGAAAATGTAAGTTGCTTTGTTAATGGTGAGGATAAACAAATATTAAATGACTCGTTTGTAAAAGGAACCCAGAATATTTTGTTATCTCCAGGTTTGTTCAACTGCTTTTTTTTAATATTATGTTATCCAAAATACAGCTGCAAGAATCACAAGAACTAGATCATGTAACTTTAGTACCAGTTGCTTCAGTCGTTAGTACCAGTTAAATTTAGAAATGATCATTTAATCCCTATACTTTGCAGAAGTTATTAATACATACTGTATACACAGAGTGTGTGATGGGATCACAAGATATAGACTGACTTATAATTCCAGGGATAAATAAAATTACTGCAGAGACAAAGGTGTTAAGCTATACCTTGGGAATGCTCTGCCTGCATCAGCTTGAGCCTTAACTAAACACACCCAGTTGTTGTATGACAAACTACAGCTAGCATTGCCGGTGTGGGGTTGCAAGATGCACTATTGCTTGTTGCATTTTTAATGACTAGTATGTCACCACAGGTATGACAGTGATGGTTTTATCTGCATTTTCACTCTCATCCCACTGTCCTTTGCCACTTCAGTCTTTCCCCAAATGACCTGCCACTTGGCTTCACAGCAGATTAAATGCAACAGATGCACCTGCTTCAGCCCCTAGCATGTCCCTGCTGCAGCCTTTGTTATTTGCTTGAACATTTGTCTCTGAATTGAGGACTGACCTGGGGTACGTGGGCAGCTGACTTCTGCTGGTTACTGAATTCATAAAGCAAATGAAAAGAATAGCCGAAAAATTAAACACTGATATTTGTTTCACTTTTTCTGCTCTCATTTGCCATTAAAAACGTTGTCATTTGTTGTACATTACTACAATGAACAGGAGGGTTAGGAAATTAAAATGTTTATTAATTTCATGAACCTACTTTGTCCACTAGAATTAACAAGGAGCCACAGCCCATCCCAAACATGTGGCCAGGAGGCAAACTATCCATCCCAGGACACACTTACCTCACTTACTCACAACGGGCAAATGTAGCGTCACCAAACAACCTATTTTGTGGAGTGGGACTGAAGCCCCCAGAGAAAACACTAGGAAGTAAGGAGACTGCATGTGGACAGTAGTGGCTTGGATTTGAACCCAAGACCATACAAGTATGAGGCAGCAGCACTAAATAATGTGCCATCATGCCACTCAGAAGAGTTCTTTTTAAAAATATTTAGGGAAGAGCTTCAATGGAATAATAATGAAACTCATATTTGCTAGACCGGCTCCGTTTCAACTTGAGAAGACTGCTACATTTTCAGATAGTTTTATAAAAACATGCAGAAGAGAAACTAATTTTCCCCTGTTACCTCAGTTTAGACTAAGGTCCCTGTCTCCCTGCATGATAAAAGATAACTAAAGGAGGTTGTTCCAGAAATCCCAAGATTTGTGAGGCCAACAGCCATGCTGGGTTAACATGGAAAATGGATATTAAACCAGTGGAGGTGTGTGTATGTGTAATGAATTAAAAAATTAGCCTAGAATAGTTTCATTGTTCTTCCCTAAAGACTTTCCCATTCCAGGGCAAACTAATAAATGAACAAAGTAATACACCTTTTCAATGATGTGGATGGGGGAGGGAGAGAGGGAGCTGTTTGAAGAGACTTTCCCAGAGTTTTAATGTTTTTCATTTGTCTCTACTGCCTTTGGAACATTAAAATATCTGGTTTTGACTCCATTAGTTAAGCAAATGAGGAACAGAAAGCACGCAAAAACTACATAAATAAGACCCATTGTTTCTGTCTGCCCATTATTTTTTGTGTCAGAAAGTATAGGTCCATCCATCCATTTTCCAACCCGCTGAATCCGAACACAGGGTCACGGGGGTCTGCTGGAGCCAATCCCAGCCAATACAGGGCACAAGGCAGGGACCAATCCTGGGCAGGGTGCCAGCCCACCGCGGAGAAAGTATAGGTACTCCCTGCTAATTATCTTTTACAGATATTAGTGATGCAACACCCAGCATCTTTTGCTATATATCCAGATATTATGGGACAGCCTTTCAATGTCTGTATTTTGATCCATACTTGTTTTCTCATGGCACTGGAGAGTGGCTACATATTGCATTGACCTCCATCCATCCAACCATCCATTTTCTTAATGTGCTTATCCAGGGCACTGTTGCAGGAAAGCTAGAGGCTATCCCAGCAATCATCAGGCACAAGGCAGGAACACCACCTGGGCAGGGCACCACTCCATCACGGGGTGAATACACACACCACAACACCACCAATTATTTCTTTGGCATATTTTCATACAAAGTATTTATCTCAAACTGCTTTACAAGATATCAAAGAAAAAATTCTAAACAAATTCAAAATAGATAGAAGAAAGAATTGATAAAATGCCATACCAAAAATAGATAAGAATAAATCAGTACACACTTACATGGCATAGATATACAAGTGATAATAATCACACATACATGAACACACTAGGGTCAATTAGAAACACCAATTCACCTAACCTGCTTGTGTTTGGACTGTGCGAAGAAATCAAAGCACACAGACCCATATGAACATGAGGAGAACATGCAAACTCCACACAAGGGGCACCCAGGGTGAAAACCCCAGTCTCCATATTGCAAGGCAGCAATGCCACCACCTCGCCTCCCTTGGCTGGAGATGAATATAAGAATTTCTCGTTAGTCTGTACATTTGACAGTACTACAAATACTATTATCACTTATGCATCATATATTAAAAGGACCCATTGCCCACTATCTCATTTTGTATACTCACTTTATCATCAGGATCTTATTTTGGATAAATTAGGTGAATAGGACTGATGAGCTTTGTTGGAATGAATATTTTCCATTCTTATTATAATATTCCTAATGGATACTGTCTAAAATCAAAAGGAATGACTGCCTAGTATCGCATATCGTGTAAGCAGTGTTGCTTCAAAAATTATTAGGAATCCTGACTGAAAATGCTGTAGCATTCAAACTCACTAGGAATGACTGCTCAGTATGGTATGCTATATGCCCAGTGCTCCTTCAAATATTATCTGGAAGCCTGACCTGAAAATTTTCACATAACCGTTTTGCATGAAATACTACAGGAACATCATGCTCAGTGTCATCCTTTTGGCAGGTATATTGGTCACCATGTATAACACTACTTCAACTATGTATCAGGGCCATCTTTACAGCATCATAGGCCTCCAGGCAAAGTAGTGCACTGGGACCCCTGTTTTGATAGCTAAAACTGAAACAGACATCAGAAACATTGCGGGCCCCTATGCTCCTGGGACCCCCAAGCCAGTGCCCCTAAATTAAGATGGCCCTGCTGTGTATACTCCTGTTTGCTACACCATAAGGTCGAGGTCCATTATTTTCTTCTGTATATGCTGGTACTAAAACATTTTTTTTTTTTGCCCAGTCAATACTCATTCTGTATACTCCATTGGCATCAATTATCATGATACTATGCTGAATTTCCTACCACACAATTATTAGGGGACACTCTCTCCAATCTTGCATTTTATATAACCTGACATCAAAATTTGGGAACACCCAAATTCCATGTATCATTCTTTATACCCCACTGTTGCATAACTTATTAAGAGGAGACTATTGATGATCTCCAGTATAATGGAGAGCCTTCTACATGCATTATTACTAGAAACCCCGTCGGGTAACACATCCTCTGTATTTCCCGTTTTAGGATATCACGTACGGTACTTGGTGTTATTCCAACACATGTTAACTCGAACAATGGGTGGTCCGATTTGATACAAACTCAATTTTTTAATACCCTAATTATCCTTGTATTGTCGACGACTCATGTGAACGTTTTAATTTGTTCCTATTTCTTTTTCACAAGCTAAACAGCATTATTAAAATATGTACCATAACTGAAAGAAGTCGTCTGTATGAAAGTTTGACGCAGCCCCCTCGCGATTCGCGCGCGGCACTTGTCACTCACCATTGTTTTATTCGGTTAGTTCCGAGGGGTCAGCTGCTTCTCTAGTGGCTGCACTCGTGTGACACGGACTTTACTACATCGCAGACAGTAGACGCACATGCTCTTGCTAGGTTATACAAATAATCTAAATGCTAAGAGAAAAGAAAAAAAAATACGACGTGGTACACTTGGGCGTATAGGTGGCACTGCCGAATGTTCTTCCGAAACAAAGGAAAAGCAAACAAAAAAGCACCCAGCGGATTATTATTTCTTTGAGTAATTCCTATGAATTACCTGCCTCTCCCTTCTGTTCAGTGACAGATAATGACTGTAACTCGCAACCCAGCTGGTAGTAGGAGGTGCATCCTGGGAAATAAACCAACATGGGGATCTGATCCAAGTAGCACCATGCAACACTAACATCATGACTGAGTAAAGAGACAGGAATAATAATAATAAGCAGACAATAATCTGACATTAAAAGAGTCGCTCTTGGATTCTTCTGTGCCATTTGCAAGCCTGCCGGCGACTCCCGAGCCATTCTCCGAGACAATGTGATCGCTCCTGGCCGGCCCTGTCTGCTTGTATGCGTGTGCGCTTTAGAGAGCTTTCCTGGGGAAGCGCCGCACTCCCGATTTTTGCCCGATGATGGAGAGGAACTATTCGACTCCCAGCTTCGCTGACCCGCTGGCTGCTCCAGCGCAGACTGCCGCTTGGGCCTATGATCGCAGCACGCCAAGCATCAAGCCGAGGTAAGCTGGGTGGTACGGTCAGTAGTCGCGGGAAAATCTCGGGGATCTGGGGCCTAGCACAACACGCAGGGTGTCAGGCTGCGAAAGTTTTGCTGGCCGAGAGCAATACGACATGCTGGGTTTGTGCATGGATTTTTTTGTAATTTTTCCCTCCGCGCTATTGTCACATGAAAAGATCCGTAGAAGGAAATGGTGGTCTTCAAGGGGCTCGATAGTGCTTTGCAACTTAGCGAGCCAATCTAGATTGTAGCTCGACTTACGGAAACGTTGGAAACCTGGGATCCCTGCAGAGGGCTGGAAAACGGCAGTTGTTAAAATATCGGAATTTTACTTTTATGGACTATGCAGTGCAGCCCAACCCAAGGGCTTTTGACCACGAGCTGCAGACTCGATTGTAGTGCGGTTGACGAAACACGCGAAAATTCAAATAATTTGCCGCTCCACTTTTTTTTACATTTCCTTTAATAGAGGACGGTAATCACTAAACACAATGGCCGGCTGCGTTAAGTTTCAGAGCGATCGCATTTCACGTTAAAACTGCTCGCAAGTTTCTGCACTTCAGCGAATGATTCAAAATGCGGAGATATGCAGATTTTTGCTAATTTTTATTGTACCTCTGGGAGTGTAAAAATGTTTACATTTTTTCCTAAAGACGCTTTATAATGTTGATAGAAGTGACCAATAACGTATGTCTTTGGGGCCATATATCCAGACGGTCCCAACTGATTTCGTTTAAACTCTTTAATTAGACTTAACTATATTCCATCTGTTGGAGGTGTATGTATTTTTAGCAATGAGTAACACGTCATGAGGCTCGTTACGTGGAGGCGTGGCCGTGTTTGTCAACAGAAGTGTGGCGTGAAATGAGATGAGGTTTGAAAGAAGAGTCGTCATACAATTGCAGCATATTCGGCGGTCCTCTGTCATCTCCTTTAGCTTGCTTACGAAGATGGAATGGTAGCCCTTTGTCACTAATTGGTAGTTTGCAGGAAGCGTACGCACATGTTCTGTTGTGCCCTTTACTTAGGGAGGCAGGGTGGTCTTTAAATGCAGCTGAGAAACTAGCCATTTAAAAAGGTCAAGCACATGTCTAAAGCTAGCTGGTTTATAATCTTTGGGATTTGCCATTTTTACACATGGAATACTTATTGGTGGCTTTTTAATGGGCACTTGAATTCATAATCATAACGTCACTTAGTATAGTTCTACCAGTTTCATTGGTGTTTATATTGGATTAGGATAGAAATGGTGTGAAATTATAAAACAGTGGACACCTAACATGAGGAACCTACTGGGTTTGTTGCCATCTGTTATCAAGCTGGGCATTATGTGGTCTTCGTGTGAATTTACAGTAACAAGACTAACTTTTGGGTTTAGAGCTGTGTGCTCCAGAACTGTGGGCTGGTAGCGGACCAAGACTAAGACAAAATGCAGTCGCAGAGTGCTGCTTTTTACAAAGTTGCCTACAAACGTATACCACATCGTGAACAAATGTAGCACCATGGGCAGTGTTACAAATTTAACTCTGCATATTTCAGACTGTTACACATATGAAAAAGCACTTAAATACCATTTAAAAGATGTGGAAACAACATTTTATATTTATATTTGAAGTGAAGTATAGCATGATACTGTATCAAATATATTTAACTCAGTCACAGAAAATTCCAAGTGATGCATGAGAATATTTACATTGCATATTATAAGTAATCGAAAAATATGGATCAACATACATTTAACAGTTAATCGTTAGTAAAATAGTGGCATCTTTGTCTCTAAGAAATCATTGTCTGGGGCACTGTAATTGCCTTTCTGGCTTCTACTTTTATCTTTCATAAATGTTATTAGATGCACAGTTCAATTCTTCTTGGTTGTTGGTTTGGAAAATGAACATTGAAAGATACTGACAGTTTCATACTGTATTCCTTCAGAGTGTTGTGGAGATATGCAGGTATCCTGATTGTTGGATATGTGATCTCTCACTATATGTATTTTATAATGCCTGTACTTTAGTGTAAAGTTTGTGCTGTGATAAGACATTATGAATATTGTCCAGCCTCTGGCTAGGTATTTTATAACCTGGTGATTGCTTGATTAATTCAGTTATTAGGAAAAGGTAGTAAATAAATATGAGCTCTTCTGTATTATCTACATTATTAGGAATTGAGTTACAGAGAGACAACTATGCTTCAGATATAATTCTACTAACATTTACCTCTCCTTGCCATTACTTTTCTCATAGGTATTTCAGGGCCTCTTCATATGCGCAAAATGAATAACATTTACAATAACAGCCACACTCATTTTGATCTAATTTAGGTTAACGGTTACAGTTTGTTTACGTGAGAATAATATTTTTCCCCTGTGCACTGTCCCTTTAAATTGAGAGGAATGCATGTCGTTAATGGAGAGAGGGCAAGACGTTAATTGATGTAATGCTGTTAACTGGCAATCAGATGGACTGAGTAAATCAAAGAGAAACACAAAGCCAAAAACAAGACTAGTTACAGATTGGTTAAACTTGGTGATTAATCTTGTTCTGCTGTTCACTGAGATGGGACTTACCCCAGAGTATCATCTCCTTTTAGTACCTCACTACATAGTCTGGTGTTGATCCGCTGTTAGTCAGGTACACTGCAACTCACCCATAGAAGCCTACCCCTTCTTCAGAATTAAACTACAAAAGAGGGTTCAAAGTAACAGAATAGGGTTAACTGAACTGCAGTTGGTTAGCATATATTTAGTTTTGTAAGTCTTCATCAATGTAGAAGTATTGAAAAAGTTTTGTCAGCGTTTTGGTATACTGCTGTCAACCTCCCCTCTCCCACCCCTGATGTTCACCTTAACTAATCAAATTGTTTTTGAAGATTTCAATCACAGTCCAAAAAAACGGACCTTTTGATTCGACAGCCTAAGATGTTAAAGTGCGTGTGCATATGGTCAGATTCGTGTCGTGTCAAGGATTTTGGGTCCATCGAGATAATCACCTAGGCTGATGAATAGGTTTGCGAAACTTGCCTTCTAGCCGACAACTGCCATGTTGAAATTTAAATTGATATTATGCTCACATCCATCTATTTTCTGATGTTGCTCATCCATTTCATAATCAAGCAGAGTTGAATCTTATCTATTATAATGGTGCCCCAGTTTGGTCTATTTTGGCTGCAGATTTGTATTCCAACCAAATTGGTTGTTTATAAGCTGGTGCTTGCTGATAACAGAACTTGCTACTTAATTCTGTGGCTTTCATTATGCCAAGTCAGGTCATTCTCATATTGTAGATTTTATTTTTTTCTTTCTGTGGATTCTCATTCATATCATGTGTGAACTGTAGCAGTTTAGTAATTCTCAGTCCTTCACTTTTTCCTCATCCATTTCTTTCCAATATTTTATTAAAACAAGTACCTTCTGTTGAACACACACACACAGGTGTGAGTGATTGTAAATGGTGAACTGCTGGGGCTTTTGTCATTTGTGTCTCATTGTTAATTGCAAGTTGGTTCAGAAAACAAGAAGCAATTAAAATGGGGAATGCAGCTGTTTAAAACTAAAAGAAGCAATTATGTGTTGCAAATATTTTCAGGTAACTTAACTAAAACGAACTTTGAGCAATCGTTTACTTCAGCAGCAATAACTTCTGATTAAGAGACTGAAAACCGGCAGCTACTATGGCACACCATTCCTCCACTAGAAGCATTAGATTCAAGGCAGGAGGTTCTGTCAGTCAAAAGAGTAATAAATCCTTATTCACTCAGTTTAGAGGACTCTGTTAATCTAACATGCTTGTCTTTGGGAAGTGGAAAGAAAATGTGAAAGTAAAAAGTGAGCGGCCCGGGAGTTTTGAGGACACATCACTGTCCTGTACATCACCATGCTGCGTTTTGCTGTTAACTCGTCATTTTAATATTCCAATGCACTCAATACTTTTGTGTCACTCAGACTGAGCAATATGAATTATGTTCTCCCTGGCAGAACTGGGGAAGTGTAAGGTAACCAAAATGAATGCACAGCTAGGACTGATTGTGAATCTTATTGTTTTTATGGTTAAAGAAAAATGTATACAGTGGACCAGAGATACATCGAATCCTGCCAATTAATTGAACAGGGACCAGATTCTATAACAATAATTCCATACAGAAATGTCTTAATAGAAGTGGTTAAGTGAGTCTATAGAAACTTCTTTTTACTTTGAAAGTAATTCTAATAAACTAGCCAGAAATTTATTATACTTATCTCTTTAGAGTCTGTACTCGACCAATGATCTTACAATAGATATTAGAAATTTAACAAACAAGAACAGACTGCTGTGTCCAACAAGCTTATTTCGGGTCTAAGTTGCCCTAATATCTTATCCAGCTGGTGTTCAGAAGTCTTAGTCATAGGTGCTTCAGCTATATGCCGGCTGTTTTTTCTTGGCTTCACTCTACATTCCCACTTCCATGTGGTCTTATTTAGTAGTCAAAAAGAGCACTGAACAAAATAGATTGTTTTAATGGTCATAAGTATTCCTATGCCTTGTAACTTAAATGTGTAAATAGTGGCATCGCTTACAATGGCCATTAGCAATGAGGACATGTCCTGTGTTTATATACTAGTTAGTCCAGTTTAAACAGAGGCTGAATACAGGCATGTTCAAAAGAGAGCAATATCTCCCAAAAATTCTTTTGTAAAATTAAAAGAGCCTCTTGATTCTTGAATTTCCCTTACAGTGTTGACAACAGTGCATCATTATAAAAGCAAACATGGAAAACAGCTGTGATACGACGTCTGTGTCTTTAGTGCTTATTTGTGATTTTCTTTTGCTTCTGGGTCAGTGGTATTGAGTTCAGAAGAATCTCATAATGAGAAAAAAATGTTATTTTACATTTAATTTTGAACACTTTATGACAGTTTGTCAGCACTGACTTTGGAACTGGCAATTTCCTGTGAGGTAAATGTAGAGGTCAGGTGCTATGGACTTGAGCCATTGGTGCACCACAAGACTGTGATCAATTAGTATTAGGTATAGTGGAACTGAATGGAAATTACAGAAGGTCTATTGGATACTATTGAGACCACATATGTTATATGGGTTGGAGACGGTGGCACTGACAAGAAAACAGGAGACAGAGCTGGAAGTGGCAGAGTTAAAGATTTGCATTGAGTGTGATGAGGATGGGCAGACTTAGAAATGAGTACATTAGAGGGTTAGCTCAGGTTGGACAGTCTGGAAAAAAAGTCAGAGAGGAGAGACTGCATTGATGTGGACATGTGCAGAGGGGAGGTGCTGGGTATATTGTGAAAAGGATGCGAAGGAAGGAGCTACCAGGTAAGAGGAAAAGAGGAAGGCCTAAGAGAATACTTATGGATGTGCCGAGAGAGGACATGAAGTTGGTGGGTGTAACAGAGCAAGATGCATAGGACAGGAAGTTATGGAAAAAGATGAAATGTTGTTGCAACCCCTAATGGGAGCAGCCGAAAGAAGATTATTTTCTTGGTGACTTTCACAATACTTAAAATCATCCAGTATATTGTAGCTTTGCTGATGTATTTTGTCCCTTCTCACACCCACACTACTCCAGTGCTCCACTCGTTCAGCTTGTTTTCTAGTATCCAGTTTAAAACACTTGTCTTAACACAAAGGTCCCTGCTCAGCTCTGCTTCTCATGGTGAATCTGATATCATGGTTTCTGTTTTTCCAGGAGAAGCATTGCATGTTGAGCAATCAGCCTGAAACTCTTGTCTCTGATGTCAGAAATCGGGAACTGCGTGAAAAAGAACTCAGAATTCCCCATTTGTAGAAAAAAGACAACCCTTTATTTTGTCCAAAAATCCAGTAAGCTTGGATGAAAACGTTTCATCATTTAAATTCCTAAGGATTTTTGAATCCATTATTTCAAAATGTGTGCCCTTAAGCGGTACTTCATTTATGATATAAAAGGCTAACTTTAGAGCTGATTGGTTAAAGGGAAATGCAAGTCTTGGAGCAGTAACTTCAATGATGTTCCAGAAACAACTGGAACTCGAGGATGTCAGATTGACCTGCTCCTCACTACCCCAAGTCTCCGGTGTCTCTGAAAGATGTTGTCCTGTTTTCTGTTCTATCCACTGTCCTTCATTTTGCACAGATGGGCTAAATATGTATGCTGTTTGTCAGTTCTTATTCCCAACTTGTGTGCAGACCAAACGTTTTATAGCACGGCCATCTAAACCTCTCCCTCGATGTTCAGATGCGTCTTGAAGACTCGCCACCTACCACATTTCAATTCCCAAAGCTTCTTGCTTCCTTGTCAATATCTATAGCTTCTTCTGACCCAATTTATCTTCAGTTACAAGGGCTTCTGTTATGTTGCTCATTTTCAAACTAAAAATGATAGGTATAATACAAAAAGTGTACTATCATTTCATCTTCTATCCCCTGACAATTTTAAACTTTCTTGGCATGCACTCAAATTTATTGCATATATACTTATTTTTGTACCTTGTGTAAAGGTGTCTGCTAAACAAAAAATAATTCATTATAGAGGCAGACCTTCATTGTTTTATACTCCTCTTTTAGACTTATTTCTTATATTCTTTCATATCACAGAGAATATTCAAGGGTCCTAACAACTAGTATGGGATGTTTCAAATTGAGAATGTAAACCTGTTCATTGGAGACTTGGCTTTGAGGGATTATCAGATATTGGAATTTATTCGTCTTCAGAATAAGCACAAGTTACAACAGAACAACCCAAATGTTTTGGAATGGGAACAGAATAAGAATGGATGTACAATGTGAATGGAGTGTTTGTCTGAAGAACAGCTTCCTGGTCTCCATAATGAATTTACTTTTCCTTGATTTCTGCTAATGTCTGTGAGTATGCAGTTTACTCTTTAAATGGAAGAATGTGAATGAATTAGCCTTATTAGGGAATGAGAGTTTGGAAGGCATGGATTATGACCCCGTGCAAGATTTGTTGTTCAAGACAGAACTCATTTTCATTTCACAGTGTTTCTCGAGTTCAGTCCTCATTAGAGTTGTCAGAATGAACACCACTATTTAAATATAATTCGAATCTATATGAAGTAATTCTTTTTCAAAGTCAAATGCTATAGTTGTAGGTTGTTGTACTATGTTGGCCATTGTGGATGCAATGAAAAGTCAAGTAAATGACTGAACAGATTACAATATGCAAGCTGCCTGAAGAATGGGCTTTAGCTGCCTCGAAAGTTTGTATATTGTAATCAGTTCAGTTAGCCAATAAAAGATGTAATTTTGCTTGACTTCTCAAAGTCAAATGCTGGCATTCAATTGTAAAATATACTTCTGCATTTTGCATATATTTTGCACATAATGTCCACAATCAGCATTATCATTTTTAGCTGTTAGTTTGTATCATAAAATGGACAAAGTCTTCTACTGCCCTGCTCTGCACTTTGGTTAACAGGTAAACTAACAATAGATTTGAAACATTTTCCCAGCACCCTAAAAGTATTGTTTTGCTCCTGATCCAGTTCCAATTTCACTCTTGAACCAGAGATCCCTGATTAGCTGTTATTTTATATTAAAACTGTTAAGCACTGACTGTAGCAAATAAAAAGTGATTTTGTTTTACATTAAACATAATGGGAAATCACTGCTAGTTTTCTGATTTTCCTTTATTATAATGCCTTTAAAATATCCACTTTATTAAAGAGCATTTTCAGTGTCGGGAAAGCATACTTGGCTACCTCAACCAACATGTATCTTTTAAAGGCTGCTGGTTTGACATATAATTCCTAAAGCAAAGACAGAATGAAAAATAAGTATTAAGGCTACATGTGTTTTATTTTTGTTGCATCTGTGAAGGGGGGAAAAATATCCTTTTTAATTTTAATCCTGTATGTTATTCTGACCACAGCAGGCCATGCTACAAAGTTATCAAATTGGTCTGCTCCACACACTTAATCTACCTTTCACAAGCTGTTTTTTTTAAAACAATATTTTTTAACAATAATAAACTCGTGATTTGTTTTAAAATTTTGCAATGTGTTATTTTTTTTACTTGCTAGTGGAATTTTTAGGTTGCTATAGTGTTTGCCAAATAAAAATATAATGAGGAGGGAATACTTAAAAATTATTACATTGCAACATTTTGTACTCTCAGTAGCTCATTTTGTGAAATGTGAACAGACTCGCTGTGTCTCATCTTATCTTATGTAAAATATAGATTGGCACTGACTTTACATCTTTTACATGCAAGGATCAGAAAGGCACATAGTGGAGCATAGGACTGGAAGAGGGGCAGGGTGTAGGAGGCCAAAGTAATGCGTGCTTAGTGTATGGGCTTGGTATATGCATTACAGGCTTCTTTTTGATCTTGTCACTTTTCATGCTTAGAAAATCCTGGTTTTTTTTTTTGAAGTCCTAAGCACTGCATGGTGTGGAGACTTACTGCAAGCAAAAAAGCAAAAATATTAATAACCATGAAGCAAACAAAGATGCATTAAGTTCAAACATACATGCGGTAGAACTTTTAACATACATTTGAATATTTACTCATTTTTAATATGAGTATTCAGATCCTAATTATTGAATAATTTGTCAGCCTTAGTTCTTTATTTTGCTCTCATTTTTTAATGTTCCTGTTATAAGATTTTTCTTACTAATTACTATACAGTGAGCTTGTAGCCACAGGGGTACCCTAGGACAAAACTTTGGAAGCCCTGACTAGATGAATGGTCTTTAGTTCCAAACAGGTTTAGTTGCTTAGTCTAATTATTGTGTGTTTATGTTTTACGTACTCAAATATCTCAGATCTTTACTTAATAAAACAGTTGTAATATATGTAACATTTATTTAATCATTATATAATAATAACTTAATTGAATTCCTCCACCTGGAAAGTAACTCAAAAGATACAGTACATTATAGACAAAATAACTGCATGACTTGAGCTTTATACAACTGGTATAGATCCTAGGTAAAAACTATTTTTGTAAATGTCTGATTGTTTAAATTGCCATCATACACTTTTTGTAATGGTTATGGGATTTTCAATATGAACTGGATTTCTTTTATTTTACTTTCAGATTGAACCAGCTGTTCACTTTAATTTCTTTTCCAGTCAAAGCTGTTCATTAAATTGAAGAAATATTACAGTTTGGTCAATTTGACATTGCCATTTTTAGATATTCAAACACTAGAGGTATTAACAATTCACAGGGTTAGTCACCATTTGTGAACAACCCTGGTACAAATGAAATAAATGTTTTGCTCCGACACAAATGGTATTCATTAAAAGAATCAAGTTCTTAACTGCTATGTTACAAGATGGTGTTACTACAGACAGCGCAGATGGCATCTCTATTGCTGTCTCCCAGATTGACAAAAGTATTCTGGAAAGTGTGGCAGAAAATTGATTATTGTGTGGAGTCACACACGGAGCTTGTGTTGAAGGATTGTAGGAGATGTTTCATTTAATACCATTTTTGTTATACCAGTGGATGAATTTAATTTGTAATACAATTTTAAAGTTGTTGACAAACATTTTGATTAAGCCTTCTTAAAAAAAAAAAAAAAAAAAAAAAAAAAAAAAATCTAAATATGGTAATAGCCTCCAATTGCATTTGGTGAAAAGAAAAAAAAAAACAATAATAATGTCTATTTTGTAGAAACCCTAGCAACTTTTTGTCTGTAACCTTTGTTAGTTAAAATTGTACATTATTTATTAGTTCTGTTTAATTTGACATGACTTTTTTATTTAGAAATGTTTATACTACATCTGCATAAACAGTTTTAATGTTGAATACTAGGTTTTTCTGAGACAGCCTAGTGCAGCAGTGTCTCTACATTTGAAAGTATTTGTATTGCAAAAGACCCAGGGCTTTCACTAAACACCTCGATTAATTAAGTGTCTGGACAGATAGGGAGAAGTTGGTGTGAAATGCATACATTGCTAAATTATTAATGAGGAAATCAATTATATAAATGGCTCGGTCACTGTTTGTGGTGCATCAATAGTTGGCTAATATTGTATGCGTTTTTCCTGGAACCCCTGTACCTCTTACACTGGGGGGAAAAAAGTGTGTGTCAGGTTGTTAGGCAGCTCTACTTTGTCCTGCATTAGCCTGCTTTGAGAAGCACTGGCTATCCTGTTTAGGAAAACGCAAAGGAAAAATGAAAGAAGAGATTGACCAAGTAGCAATTTTATTCAAGTAATCTTTGACTTAAATCCAAAAAAATATTATGTCACATAACATTACTGTATTCCTGTGCATAGATTCATGCCAAGAATTAAAAAGAAAATGTTTACCACAGAGTCTGTAGTAAAGTATTACAGCTGAATTCTTTTATTAGTGCCTGACCTCATAAATGCTCTACAGAATGAGTTGGCACAAACTCCCAAAGAAATGCTCCAGAATTTTGTGGAAAGCCATCCAAGAAGAGTGGAAGCTATTACAGCTGCAAAGAGGGGACCGACTCCCCATTACAGTCTACAGTATGTATTTGAATCCAATGTCATTAAAGTCCCTGTTGGTATCATGGTCTGGCATCCCAATACTTTTGTCCATATAATGCATGTATACATTGATTTTTTCAGCAGAGGACACGGCTGGAATGGAGCCTCCTAGGAATAGCGCTTAGCATGTCACTGGTATCATGTTTCTTTTGAACTCCCTCAGATGCCACATTTAACCTTGGATTAGTTTACTGATGCTGTAAAAATGTTTTGAATGAATGTGAGAATGAGTTAGAACAATGGCATTTGAACATGAATTACTGATATTTTGTAAATTTTTAGTAAAATAGGTTAAGGATGCGTAAGTATGAGGGAAAACTCTTCTGCATGCAAATAGACCCCCATTGTTATACTGAGTTACTTGCTGATTTGCTGCATAGAAGTTACTCACTGGTCTTTTGTTTTTCTGATATACTACTATTGGAGAACTCTATCTGTATTCAAAATTTTGAAATTACCCCTATTGCAATAAAGATTAAAATATTATGAAATTAGTGACAATTTTGAAATATGCGAGTACTAGCACAGTGAAATGCCTGTTAATTGAAACAGGCTAAATGGTACAAAGCTAAGTGCACTGTTTTGATCGTGACTACAATTTATGAACTTCACTTCACCAGATAGATAGATAGATAGATAGATAGATACTTTATTAATCCCAAGGGGAAATTCACATACTCCAGCAGCAGCATACTGATACAAAAACAATATTAAATTAAAGAGTAATAAAAATGCTGGTAAAAACAGACAATAACTTTGAATAATGTTAACGTTTAACCCGGGTGGAATTGAAGAGTCGCATAGTTTGGGGGAGGAACGATCTCCTCAGTCTGTTAGTGGAGAAGGACAGTGACAGCAGGCTATCGCTGAAGCTGCTCCTCTGTCTGGAGATGATACTGTTTAGTGGATGCAATGGATTCTCCATAATTGATAGGAGCCTGCTGAGCGCCCGTCCCTCCGCTGCAGATGTCAAACTGTTCAGCCCCATGCCTACAATACAGCCTGCTTTCCTCACCAGTTTGTCCAGGCGTGAGGCGTCCTTCTTCTTAATGCTGCCTCCCCAGCACACCACGGCATAGAAGAGGGCACTCACCACAACTGTCTGATAGAACATCTGCAGCATCTTATTGCAGATGTTGAAGGACGCCAGTCTTCTAAGGAAGTATAGCCGGCCCTATCCTCTCTTGCACAGAGAATCAGTATTGGCAGTCCAGTCCAATTTATCATCCAGCTGCACTCCCAGGTATATATAGGTCTGTACCCTCTGCACACAGTCACCTCTGATGATCACGGGGTCCAGGAGGGGTCTAGGCCTCCTAAAATCCACCACCAGCTCCAGATATGCATTACATCCCTTTTTCTTTTTATGTCTTGTTGCCTTTCTTCTTGCCTGAAGTTTTGTTGTGGATGTACACCAAAGGGTTTATCATTTTATGCCAGTCACTTGCCTTTGTTCATCAGACATTGCTGCCCTTTTATGGATGCCTGATGACATTACGCCCAATGTTTCTCTTCAAATTAATATTCAAAAGCTGCACAATGACTTGCATACCCCTCTTATGCTGTTACTTAAAGTGAAGGAAAATCCTCGTTTTATTGTTTATCCCAAACTACTGGTATTGGAATATGTATTCTCTATACCAGGGATCTGCGTTCTACTGTTGGAACACCTGTGGAGCACTTTGATGTCCATTAGTGTGTTTGTTCTGTAAACATTGACAGGATGGGGTGAGGCAAATCTCTTACAGCTTAATGGCTAAGAAGCTGTTTTTACTCAACTGTTAGGACCTGAACACTTTTAACAGTAATACACTAGATATTCACTTTTCCTTGGGGATGTATTTTGTTTAGGTTTGCTGTGCCCCGATGATTATACCAGAGGAGGAGTTTAAAAGTGTCAAGTATACTAATCATTTAAATAAGTGATCTGAATGTATTGTCTTTAGTTAATCATAATCTCCTGTCGTATTTGCACTTGTAGATGATGTAATATTTTGCACCAATGAAATAGTGATAGTTTCATGCAAGCAGTAGTATGTATAGCATCTCTTGAAGAATGCCATTGTGAAGTGATACCAGTTAGACTAGAAATATGTTGTTACTAATCAGTTTACTAGATTGTCTATCCAAACTATATACAATGTACACATTTGTGAATCCAGATCAAATATTATGTGTCAAAGTTTTGACTAAGTCTTGACATCAACCTCTAATGAAGAAGACCGAATATACCCTCCTGCTAGTGATAGTGCACATGTTTATTTGATGGCTAACAGTTTATCCAGTTTGCACTCCTGCTTCAACTTGTACCCCATCAAACCTGTGGTGTAATTTTATTCTTTATGTAATTTTAGTGTCAGGTCATACTTTTAACTGTGGATTCTCACTTTAAAAAAATCACTAGAAACACAAACTAAAAATAATGGACACTTACATTAAATGCTGAGAACATACTAACAAATTGATGTGTTGAAAATTAATAATCTGCCTTAAAAACCAGTTTCAAAAAGTACTGTCCATGCATTGAAGTATGGCAGCGTCACTCTGTAAAGAAGCTTCTCATCAGCACTTTATAAAACTGATAAAGCTGGAATACAATGTTGTGAAAAAATTGCAGGGAAGTTTTATTTAAGTATGTAAAATCAGTAGAACAGTGGTGTGAAGGACAGACAGCATTGTAGTGGCATAACAGTAAAAAAAACTAAATACAGTACACCCCCAAAATTCGTGGGGGTCATGTTCCTAAAGCACCTGCAAATTGTGAAAAACCACAAATTATGGACGTGGTTAAAAAAAATGCCTATTTTTATAGTTTTAAACCATAAATATGCCCCCAAAACACTTTAATTTCATTTCAACCTCAGCTTAATAGATTACCTAAAAAAAGAATGTAAAGGTAAACCCGTATACTGTACAGTACTGTACTGATATGTCACCCGCAGTGCTAGAATGTAAAATACCGATGTTACTGCTATATGTACTGTAATTCATGCAAGCGCGTTTTTATTGCCAGAAGCCTTAGAAGGTGCAGGGCATTTCGGCGGCATCTTGGGGCTTCAACCCTTAAACTGCCACATACTTGGGGGTTAATGCATCCCTGGACGCCAAATAGTTTTTTGCTGCACTTTTTAAGTAAACATCACAATTCACAAAGAAAAAAAGTAAAATTTTAGCGGAACGCATTTTTTTTCATGCAAAGAGCATCACAATTACTGCAACACTGATCATTTTACACACTGCTAATGAACTGTAAAAACTACTTAAAAAAACTACTGGAACAATATGTACAAGGTGCACCTGAGGCTATTGATGAAATTCAGTAAATCACCGAGCCAACTGCACTTGAACTGGTTGCACGCAGACAATAAAAGAGGCGTTTCATGCCATTGCAGGTAGGTAATACACAGGCCAAAACACCCACAGTTCCATGAAGAATCTCACAATCAGCCTAACATTCTCATTACCCAGGATTTCCAAATGTGATTGGGGCACATGGGACTGATCAGAGTGGAGTTTGATCAAACATTATGTATGTAATATACCTCTCCTCCTGATGAATAATCAGACACAGTGTCTTCATCAAATATTTGACTTTTGTCAATATCTTGTTGGTCAGACACAAGTTCTAGGGATATCACATTCCCTGCAACTGACCCAACAAAAAAAGAGGGCCATATGGAACATACCTATGGCACTCATTGAGGACAAATATATGCAATGACCATCCTTTACCTGAAATGAAGTGACCACTGCATCCTGCCACTGGTTTTGGGGGGGAGCTTCCCCCTGGAATGCCCTCAGAAACAGGGCGATGGGCATTTTGCTGGTTAGCCAACTCTTCTGCAGGGATTAGGTCTGGACCGCGTGGACCTCCACCTGTTTTTTGCTTGTCTACCTTCTTATTACCTTTAAAATTTAATGCTTTTTGTATTATATATGATTATTTATGTCAACAATTCTTTAAATATTTATCTATAATAATAAAAGGCAAAGCCCTCACTGACTGACTGACTGACTGACTGACTCACTCATCACTAATTGTCCAACTTCCCGTGTAGGTGGAAGGCTGAAATTTGGCAGGCTCATTCCTTACAGCTTACTTACAAAAGTTAGGCAGGTTTCATTTCAAAATTATACGCGTAATGGTCATAACTGGAACCTCTTTTTTGTCCATATACTGTAATGGAAGGCAGCAAGATGGCCGTAGGAGACTGAGTTGCGTGTCGCGTCATCACGCCTCCCACGTAATCACGTGAACTGACTGTGAACTCAGTACGTAGAAAAGAAGGAGGAGCCCCAAAGAGCGCTGAAGAAAACACTCATTACACAATTGACAAGGCAGCGAAACAATAAGAAGCGAGTGAGTGATGCATACAAGCATCTTCATAAGACACGAGGTATAAAAAAGCACGGTGTAAACCGTAAGTCTAAATTTACTTTATAGAAACGCTCCCGCTGCCGTTTGCAATACCATATTCGCGAGATACAAGTTTAATGAGAAGACACGAGGTATAAAAAAGCACGGTATAAACCTAACCTTAAATTAACTTTATAGAAACGCTCCCGCTGCCGTTTGCAATGCCATATTCGCGAGATACAAGTTTAATGAGAAGACACGAGGTATAAACGACAGTTTGCATCACTTTGTAACAGAGTTAAAATTGCTGTAGCGAGAAACTTTTAACTGCCGGGTCTTAGCTAACATTAAATAAACCCGTGGACATCGCAACATCACACAAGAGAGCGGCTCACGTGAAGTGACTGAACGCAGCAGGAGTGATCACTTCCATGAATCAAACCTGTTCAAAAAACACATTACACAATTGATAAAGTAGGAAAAGAATATGAAACAAAGCACGGTATAAACCGTAACTTCAAATTAAGTTTATAGAAACGCTGCCGTTTGCAATACCATATTCGCCCCTGCGAAGCGCGGTGATTTTGCTATATATATTAAACTATTTCAACCATTGTATGATCTGCTTCTCGCAACTGAAAGAGGGCACCGTGGCAGAAGTTAGCCGACTTGCTCACCAACCACAAGCGTTACCTGGTAGGTAACCACCCATACAATCAGATTGTGAATCAGACTACGAATGCCTGCAATGTAATTACCCCGATCTACATGCTGTCAAATGAACGAACCACACGCCGTAGCACAACGTTAGGGGCTTCGCCTCTACGTCCGAGGATCGATTCCAGTAAGGGAGTGCAGTGACTGTGTACTCCTAATGAGCCCACAATTACGGTGAAACACGTGTCGCATACTATGCATCTTCAAAGCACGGTGTAAACAGTAAGTTTAAATTGAGTTTATAGAAACGCTCCTGCTGCCGTTTGCAATACCATATTAGATGACTTTGTAACAGAGTTAAAATTGCTGGAGCGATAAATTTTTAACTGCCGGGTCATGTCGCGTGTTCTTGGGTAGGTACACCAAAAAATGTATACATTTATGCATGTAATGGGCAAACAAAAAATGTACTATACCCGAAAGCACTACAGTAGTACTCAATGTATCTTTACTTCTTAAATGTTAATGTTTTACTGTTTAATAATTTATACGCTTCTTATATGTTATTCAGATTCTTTTATCAAAATACCAGTAACAGTGCACTGCACGATAACGTGGAGTGAATATACTTGACATGACCATTCATAGTATTTATCCTCTTTCTCTGTACGTTTACCATTCGTTTGCTCAGAGGTTGATGAGCTTGCTGCTTAATGAGCAGCTCTTCACCCTAGCGTCCCGCTGCTTCTCTTCTTTCGTCGGCATCTTTTCCCGTTAAAACTGATTTGTTTTAAAACTTAGTATGTTTTCTTTAATTTTTCAGTTAAGCTGGCACTTAAGTCTTCAATCTGCCTCAAGAATGATTAGCGGAGGTGGTAGACAATGAAAACGTCAGCCGTACGCATCCGCCACGCACGCACTGGTGCGCGCAGCTGTGAGTTGACTCTACAATAAAATAAAATAAAGATAAAAAGAGCAATAACTTGCAGCACCGCTATTCAATTACACTTGCCTAACGCCTCTCCTAAGGGGAAATACTGTGGGATCTGGGCATCCGTCAAAGCAGCAATCACAAGCCCGATTACAAAGCGGGAAGCTGTGATTTGTCCTCTCCCTCCCATGTAACAATCGCAGCCCGTGTTGCAACGCACTATGTATATATGTGTATGTGTGTGTGTATATATATATATATATATATATATATATATATATATATATGTTCATATGTGTGGGAAAGCGAATAGTAGACGTGACGTAGTATATGTGTACCAAATTTCAAGTCAATAGGTGAAACAGTTTGCGAGCTACAGCTGATTTAAAATCCTGGACAGACAAACGAATAGCCACGGTAGCGTATTATAGAAGAACATTTTACTGTTTAATAATTTATATTTATATGCAATGTGCTTCTTATATATTACTTCATATTCTCATATGATAATGATGTTAATGTTGTTTATATTGATTTCTATGTTATTGTAAGTGCCCTTTATTTGTGGAAAAATAAATTTGGCAATTAAACTTATTCTATACATACATTTTATTTTTTTCTCTTGCACTCAGTGAGCGAATCCACTGGGTAATCAGCTATATATATATATATATATATATAGATATATAGATATATAGATATATAGATAGATATATGTGTATGTATGTAGATAGATATGTGTTTATATGTATATATGTGTATATATATATATATATATATAGATATACAAATATGTATATATGTGTATATATATGTAGATATAAAAATAAGTATATGTATATATGTGTCTGTATGTGTATATATATGTTGATATATGTATATATATATATGTGGATGTGTATATGTATATATATATATGTATATATGTTTATGTATATATATGTTTACATAACCTCTTTAACACACTACTTCTCCGCTGCGAAGCGCGGGTATTTTGCTAGTATACCAATATTTACCAGTTTGAAGTATATTCTTGTACTTCACTTTAACCTGTTCCCATGTTCTCCTTGTGCTCACGTTTGATCTGGAATGATGACATATTAAATAATAATTAATCTGACACATAGGAAATGAAACGCTGCATTCAGTAAGTACAATGCACACTACTTAGCGTTTAATTTGTCGGCCACTTTTTGCCAGCCGTCTTTTCTGGTTTGGGCTGCTTTTGCAGTGTTACCCCTTATGCATATTAAATCTTGAAATTCTTCATTTCCTTCGAATAAAAGGTCCTGCTCCGCTTGTGTGAAAAAAAATGTGCCCGTTCTTTTGTCATTTTGTTACAGACTATCAAAGACTTGCTGATCATGTTTTCTAGACTCAATATATAAATGGGCTTTTCAATCCGCGCGGGTGCGCACAAACATCTCGGATGATTAGATCCAGCTAGACTAATCTACTACACGGCTGCATTTGAAAAACTCGCTTATCTCGGATGAGTTTCACCGGCATTTACTCATCGAAGATGAGGCATCTGATCTCGGATGATTTAAGTGACGTACAGAAAATACCCCCCTGTTCCCCTTATGGCGATTATACATTAAATACATCAAAGCACCAACAAAACATACACAGTAAAGTCCATGAAAAACTGCAACGGATGAAATATAATGATGAAAATAGATAGTCCAGAGATCTGCATGTTGAATGGGAATGTAAAGATAGTCCTACCGGTAGTTCCTGAAATGATGGAAGACGGGTGGACGGGTTCAGGAGCACTCCTTTCTTCGCAGGATGGATATGAATCCACTTACAGTCCTTATGTACACAGGCAGATGGCAGACAATCCAGACCCCAACCACGAAATGATCCGAGGACAAAACAAATAAGTACAGGTAAGGCAGAGAAACAGGAACTTGAAACACAAATTACAAAAACTTTTTTTTTCTGTCTTGGTCACCAGCCCCCTTTTTAAAAGCCGCGCTGATATCCTTTGACCCCAACAGTGCCTGCACCCTCAGCAGAAGACCAATTGGAGCCACTGCTGGGAGTTACAGTTTCAAATTCTAGTAGAGTACAACGCTCTTGGATTGGCTACTTTCACCATCCCAAGCTGCGTTTTCCCCTACGGTTGCTTCCTGTTCTTTCTACAGTGCAGCATTGCTGCAAAAAAGCCATAAAAAATTGCGGAGGATATTTGCGGTTTATGCTAACAATTATTAGTTAGGTTCTAAGGAAAAATCTGCAAATGACTGAGGCCGCAAACCCTGAACCGCATCTTCGCGGGGGTCTATTGTATTCTGGGATGACTTCATTGAAATTCCCAACCTTTGCCCCATTTAGAAATTGTGAGAAAGTATGAAGTGGGGGCCAGAGATGTCATTTCCTAAAAAAATGAATAAACCAAAACAAATTTGCAAAGAGGGATGGGCAAAGATCAGCATAATCCAAATGCAAATAAACAGTGATCTACTCCAAAAGACTAGTAATGTGGAAAAAGATGAGTTGGCCATTCTTCTTCATCTTCTGAGTTTGTAGTAAAAAAAAAAAAAAAAAGACACAGTAAGTATCATTTGTCATCCTGCGATAAAGTACAATTTTAAACCTGTACAAGGTTTTTATTATTTTGATAGACGCACACACACCCACCCACACACAGTATGTGTATTATATAATTTTATTTTTCTTTGCTAGAAGGAGAAAAACAGTTTTTGCAAATTTGCATTGCAAGTTCAGGCATAACTCAGTAGGGTGTTTTTTTTTTGGGTGCTGTCACACTGATCCTATTCTACATCAGGAGTAAAAACACTTTGAGAAATATTTTTGTTTTTTTTATTTTTCACCAGCAATTAGCAATATACAAAAATAATTAAATTTCAGAACAAGAGCAACTGTTGGTGACATATTTTGTATGAATGAGATTAAGAGAAGATACCTTTTGATCCCAACTTGCAGAATGTTTTGTCTGACTTTTGTAGTGTAAATAGGTCAGTTATATTGTTTTTTTGTTCAAATTACAAGTTTTATTGGGGAGGGAGGTTTTCCTAGCGGACTATCCAAGCACAGTGGCATATTGGTAAGAGTTTCTACCTCAAAGCTACACGGTCTTGGGTTTAAATGCACATCCCCAGCAAGTACAGATTAGATTGATTGGTGAATCTACACTGGTGAGAAGGGTCTGGCTACAGACCTGCAGTGGCAGACCCCTCTGTGGCTGCTCTATTTGCAGGATCATATGACATCATTCTGGGGACTGTGGCTGGAGGTGAGAAGTGGAGACTGTTGGCATAGGGCAGTCTTGAAAATGCACTGTTCATTGATTGTCCAAATGTAAAAACTGGTTTACTGGATAGATCTATGTGTGCATGTATGCTTAGCATAAATAAATAAGTGCAGCTAACTTTTTCTAATAAAAGCTAATGTCATAAATTAATGAGTGTACAACTCTAGTAACAAAAGATACTTTACTATTTGTACATTTTTGCCATAGTAGAAAACTTATTAAAACTAGTTGCATTGTGTGTGTTTAACTAGCTAGGATCTGAAAAGATTTGAGTTGTTTTACTATATTAGTTTTCTTTTATTGATACAAATAGTTTAACGCTTTCATATTGTTGTGACCTAATGTGACTGCATGTAAAGCTCTACTTTTGTTTTTTTCAGCTCCTGATGTCAGTGTTATAAATGTTTTATAGTGGAACACAGGAGCATCCCTCCCTGACATTTTAATACAGTATCACTGAAGAAGAAATTACCATACTAAAGAAATAGGCTTTGCTGTTGTGGTAGGAGAGTTCGCGAATTAAGAAAAACCTGTTATGCAAGCTAGTTTGATTTAAGAGTTTTATTTAGGGTCTTGCGGTTTGGTGAGTGACTTCAAAGTTTTTTATATTTTCCCAACTTGAGTGTTTAACTTTTATGAGACTGTGTGCTTTTGTTCCCATGTTAAATATGCACATCTTACACTGGGGACTATGTATTGCTCCGCATGTGGATTAGAATTGTAGTGATCCATATTACTAAACGAGAATGGTAAACCGGATATGGACGCAGGGACCTGCCCGTGGACGCAAAAGAAATAGTGCGCAAGTGCCACACAAAGCCCCCCCCACCCCGAGTGAAATGGGAGAGACTACGCACGTGCGCAGGCGCCACACAAAGCAAACCCCTAAGCACCAGAGCAAAACGGGAGAGACTACGAACCGTCAGAGTAGGAAACAAAGTAAAACGTTATAAACAGGTTAAAGAACAGGGACAAACACATGGAGAGCAGGTTACAGAACAAAACCCCCTCCCCAGAGTAAAACGAGAGAGACTACGAACCGTCTGACATGCCGCAAGCAGGATAAAGCGAGGTCAGAAATAAAACACAGAGTAGGAAACAAAGTAAAACCTTATAAAGGGATTAAAGAACGGGGACGAACACATGGAGAGTGGGTTACAGATGATGAAAACTGGAATGCAACAGCTTCAAAAAAACCTAGGCACGAAACACATGCACACCGAGATACAGAATATAAAGGCAGAAACAACGACAGTTAAACATCCACACCACACAGCGGAGGCGGACCCGGAAGGTGCAGGCGCCTACATCATACGTCGGAAGGCGCAGTAAAGTACAAAAGGCAAAGGTGCCTACACAGCATGGTAAAAACTGACATAATACGGAAGGCGCAGGCGTCGATGCCATATTGTGAATGGCACTAATGCGTGGTGAAGACGCAGGAGGAGACATAGTAAAACAAGAGGAGTCAACGCCCCGCCCCAGAGTGAAACGGGACACATGACGGAGTCCACAAAGGTTCATACATCAAACCCGAGATGGTACGGACACGTGTCTGAAACCGTGGAAACAAAACTGTCTCGGCTCCAAAACCAAACAGCTCAACAATTAACACAGCTTCGACACCGAGCCCCCGTGGACAGATCTAATGAACGTGGACACCTACAACGCGCGTCTCAAACTGCGTAGGCAAAGCAGGCACGGATTCAACACGACATAGCTCGAGTGACCGAGATACAAACACGCGTCTGCCTGGATATAATTAATGAACGCAGGCGCCTACAACGTGCATCTGAAATGCCGCACACCAGGCAGGCACTGCTCCAAAAAGAAACAGCTCGACTAAACGAGATATGAAGTGAAATGGGAAACACTACAGAGTCCGCAGTGCTCCACAATTCACCGCATAATAGTTCGGAAAGAGCTTCGTAGTAACAGTGGGGAAACCCAGAGTGACACGGGCGAATGCTCCGTATTAAACATACGTCATCCTCACACGTCCAAACTATAGATAGATAGATAGATAGATACTTTATTAATCCCAATGGGAAATTCACATTTTCCAGCAGCAGCATACTGATACAATAAATAATATTAAATTAAAGAATGATAATAATGCAGGTGAAAAAAAGACAATAACTTTGTAGAATGTTAACTGTTAACGTTTACCCCCCCTAGGTGAATCACATTACAGTGATGCATTATTAACAGTACGATAAACATCACAGTATCGCAAACAAATGAAAATTATTACTCAAAAAAGGGAAAATATATTCACCACGGACCAGGTGTCATTGAAACAAAAGCAGAATAAAGCGAGATCAGAAATGAAAGACAGTAGAAAGCAAAGTAAAATGTCATAAACAGGTTACACGAGGGGGCCAAACACATGGACAGCAGGTTACAGATAATGAAGACCGCAATTCAAAAGCTTCAAAAACAAAAGCTCGACTGACCGAGATACAAACTGAAACGGGAAACACTACGTGGTCCGCAGTAGTCCACAATGCACCACATAATAGTACGGACAGAGCTCCGTATTAACAGTGGAGGGCCCCAGAGTGACACGGTCGAACGCTCCGTATTAAACGTGCGTCATCCTCACACGTGGCTGCCCAGCGGGCACGGGTTCAAAACACCGGGGGTAGCCGAGCGAAGCGAGCAGGGGGCGGAGCCCCCTTGTAAATATTTCTAAGCATAAAACATGGAATACCTGTCATGCTAGCAGACATTCCCAATGTCCACAAACTGTGGTCCATGTGTTCTTCAAATGCTCAAAGTATGCAAAAGTACTCAAAAGTTAAATCTGACAGTTATGAGCTACAATAATTAGACATTAAGGTTTGAATTTCATGTATTTATCTATAGATTTCTAATTCTTTATAATAAACATTTTACCAGATTTCTTAGATTTCAACACATCCATCCATCCATCATCCAACCCGTAATATCCTAACTACAGGGTCACGGGGGTCTGCTGGAGCCAATCCCAGCCAACACAGGGCGCAAGGCATGAAACAAACCCCGGGCAGGGCGCCAGTCCACCCCAGCAGATTTTAACACAGGTAGCGTAAATATCTGTAAGAGTTGGCTTGTGCCTTGCATCCAGTTTTGTGGGGATAGACACCCTGAAATATTCCTAATGCAATAAGCAGGTTTAGAAAATAGCAGCATGAATTCATTATTCAAAAAGGAACCTTTTAATCTTTTAAATATAGTTCTTGTGTAATATTTGGAGGAAATTTACCACAAATGAAAAGCTTAAAACCACAGTTTTCAAATTTATAGCTAAAATAAAAGTAAGAAAAATACTATTGCCACCTTTCCTTTAGCTCATAATTTTTATGAACTCTTATTTCACTCGTATATGGAAGCTTATTCCTGCCACTCAGAAAAAAATACATAATTGCATTATTTTGCAAAAGTATTCTATTATTTTGCAATAAACATTCCACTATTTTACAAAGATACATGCCTGGTGTAGTTGGTGTCATTCTGCATGTGCATGCTCTGGATATCTTAGGATAGCTACTGGAAATAGATTTAAGAATATGCATAGTGTGCAATCAAGTGGCAGGAACTGAACAAAAATTATATTTATACATATAATTCTGCATGTGCTGAATGGTACACTTAATCTGCTTTGTTTATGGTAACAGGGAGGCAGTGGTTATCACAGCTGCACCTGGTATAAGGCACAATGGACGGTATACCTGTTCTTTGCAGGTCGCAATTGCATAGCCAAACAGAAAAGAGTGTGCTGCATGCAATCCACTAACAGAAACCTGTAAATAAAGTATCTGTTTAGTTTTAATCTTATTTATTTACTACACATATTTTGAAACAGTGTAATCTGTGGCATATCAGCTAGTGTTCATTCCTTGAATGTTCAGGGACTCTGGCTGGGAATGGAAAAAAAGGGGATGGATTTTATTTACTTTACAGCACAGGTAGGACTAAACAGTTTTTGTTAACTGAGAAATATTCCTGATACTTTTCCAGTGTTCAAAGATCTTGCTTACTGCTTCTGCTACCATAGGGCACGTTTGTGGAAGTAAACATTGCTTTACAGCATTTAATCAGGTGACTTGCATTGGGAAAACATGCAGATCCTGGTGCCGTGAATCAAGAATGCTAGCTCTGCACCACCATCCTGCCTTTGTGAAAACATCTGTAATGTGCTTACTAAACTTTAATCTGATTAAAACTAAATGTATACCTATACCTTTTTCTCACTTACTATCCTTTGATTTCAAGCTACACACGTGCTTAACCTCTTCCTTCACACAAATGCCTGATGTTACTGGCAGCAGCAGGTTACAGTCATATGAAAAAGTTTGGGAACCCCTCTCAGCCTGCATAATAATTTACTTTCAACAAAAAAGATGACAGTGGTATGTCTTTCACTTCCTAGGAACATCTGAGTACTGGGGTGTTTTCCAAACAAAGATTTTTAGTGAAGCAGTATTTAGTTGTATGAAATTAAATCAAATGTGAAAAACTGGCTGTGCAAAAATGTGGGTACCCTTGTAATTTTGCTGATTTGAATGCATGGAACTGCTCAATACTGATTCCTTGCAACACCAAATTGGTTGGATTATCTTATTAAGCCTTGAATTTCATAGACAATCACGAGAAAAGGTATTTAAGGTGGTCACTTGCAAGTTGTGCTTCCCTTTGACTCTCTTCTGAAGAATGACAGCATAGGATCCTCAAAGCAACGCTCAAAAGATCTGAAAACAAAGATTATTCAGTATCATGGTTTAGGGGAAGGCTACAAAAAGCTATCTCAGAGGTTTAAACTGTCAGTTTCAACTGTAAGGAATGTAATCAGGAAATGGAAGGCCACAGGCACGGTTGCTATAAAACCAACCCAGGTCTGGCAGGCCAAGAAAAATACAGGAGCGGCATATGCGCAGGATTGTGAGAATGGTTACAGACAACCCACAAATCACTTCCAAAGACCTGCAAGAACATCTTGCTGCAGATGGTGTATTTGTACATCATTCTACAATCCAGTGCAATTTACACAAAGAACATGAGAAAGAAGCCCTTACTGCACTCACGCCACAAACAGAGTCGCTTGTTGTATGCAAATTGTCATTTAGACAAGCCAGATTCATTTGGAACAAAGTGCTTTGGACTGATGAGACAAAAATTGAGTTATTTAGTCATAACAAAAAGTGCTTTGCATGGTGGAAGAACAACACCGCATTCCAAGAAAAACACCTGCTACCTACTGTCAAATTTGGTGGAGGTTCCATCATGCTGTGGGGCTGTGTGGCTAGTTCAGGGACTGGGGCCCTTGTTAAAGTCGAGGGTCGGATGAATTCAGTATTAACAAATTCTTCAGGATAATGTCAAGCATCAGTCATAAAGTTGAAGCTGGATATTCCAACAAGACAATGACCCAAAACACAGTTCAAAATCTACAAAGGCATTCATGCAGAGGGAGAAGTACAATGTTCTGGAATGGCCATCACAGTCCCCTGACTTGAATATCATTGAAAATCTATGGGATGATTTGAAGGAGGCTGTCCATGCTCGGCAGCCATCAAATTTAACTGAACTGGAGAGATTTTGTGTGGAAGAATGGTCAAAAATTCCTCCATCCAGAATCCAGACACTCATCAAAGGCTATAGGAGGTGTCTAGAGGCTGTTATATTTGCAAAAGGAGGCTCAACTATATTGATGTAATATCTCTGTTGGGGTGCCCATATTTATGCGCCTGTCTAATTTTGTTATGATGCATATTGCATATTTTCTGTTAATCCAATAAATTTAATGTTGCTGCTGAAATACTAGTTTCCATTAGGCATGTCATATATTTAAAGGAAGTTGCTACTTTGAAAGCTCAGCCAATGATAAACAAAAATCCAAATAATTAAAAGGGGTTCCCAAACTTTTTCATATGACTGTATTTCTTGCTTTGCACCCGGTGCTGCTGTGATAATCACTAGCTCACTCTGACCCTAATCTGGGCAGATTAAATTTACTCCCCAACACATGCAGAATTAAATGTATACCTATGACTTTTGTTCAGTTCTCTCAGTTGATTGCATGCTGTGCACATCTTTAATCTGTCCCTTACTAGCCATCATGGGACATCCGGAATACACCCATGCACGATGATAGTGACCATACCAGGCAATGCCTTTTGTGAAATAATGCAATAAAAATATTTTTCTGAGAGGTGGGAATAAACTTCTGTACTCAAAAGGCTAATTCTAAAAATATTTTAAAATAGCCTTCTCAGAAAAGTGTTATAAAAAAAAGCCTGGGTCAAACACTGTTGGCCGATATGTTTAAATTAGGGTGAAGAAGTGTCCTATGCTTCCTCAAAATTTGTTATACAAGTTGTACGAAGGCTATGCTGTGAATTTTTTAATTTTTAACATTTTTTTCCCTCCAATTGTTTATTGGTGTCATCTTACTAAATTCCATCAATAAGCCTGAAATTAAGTTAGTGGATAGTTTTAAACCTGGGAATCTTCATGCCTTGGTAATGTATAAAAAGAAGACACAGACCTGTGATGTTGTTGCATCAATATACAGTATACCTTTATGATCAGGGTCACAATACAAATAAAATTTATTAGCACAAATTAATTATTGAAATCTTGAATTTTTCATGTGCCTTTGCTTAGATTGATTGCACTTTTGTTACATATGAACTGGTCAGTTTGAACTTCACTTGTCCAAGTTTTTGTTTTCTCCTTTCACAGCTGTGAATACCTCATCTCTGGTATTGCCGTTTTTTACTTTATAAAATAACTTGGAGAAACCTTTTCAAATGTTCATTGATTTAGATTTATTAATAAGAATTTTAGTCAACATTATTTTAAAATGAAAATTAACCTGTAATTACTATTTAGCACAAGAAGCCATACTTTGGATGCCGCATGTTTTTATTTAAGCCCAGAAAGTTGTGGTGATACAGAGGACTATAACAGACATTTCAGTTTCAGCAGAAAGATTTCCTTTGTAGTAGAGCAAATTTCAAAGTGCTGCTTAATGCAGAAAGTCTGGGATTAAGCACAAAATTGCAGACCCACTTCTTGATCCCTGCCAGTCTTTTTTCTTAGAATTATTTGATTATACCACTGCCATATGCCAGGACTAATGTAGAATGAGAAATATTTTCAAAAACACAGTGATATGAATTATGTCAGACCTGTTTCTGGATTTGTGAAACAATCACTTTAAAGCTCCTTGCAGGCAAATGGTAATATAAGATGCTCTAAGTAAACATCAGTTAATATGAAGTTAAAGTAAACAAACTTTCAGTTTACACACATCCCGGAGAAAATAAACTATTAATGTTCTATGATCCTTGTAAAAGAAAAAAAAATAAAGCTTGTTGAACGTATGCCAATTGCTTGCCACACTTCTCTATAGGTGTTATAGATGCTGACTGGTCTCAGAATACTGGTGAACTACAAAGCTGTGACTCTTTATATTTCCATAGTGATGCTCACATTCATGGCTCACTATGAAGTTTCAGTGTAGAGTTATTAAGGATCATTTAATGGCAGCATACAGCAAAGAGAGAAAAATGGCAAAAGTTAAGCATAAGCTAATCGGATTCATTATACCTGTTATTAACCAGCAATATGAACATCTTGCCAGCAGCTCCACCTGGAGTGTTATGCTAAACTAGTGAAGTTTTCAGCCTTGATTCAAATGTTGAGTCCAATGCAGTATATGTAATATGTTCAGCTAAATGATTAATGAGTTTATGGTGTCTGTGGGTGAATGTGCCCTGTGATGGACTAGCACCTCATCTAGCATTTTGTCTATCATATAGTGGATAGGCTTTGATAAGCAGGTTTGATAATGGATGGAAGCATGTTAGTGTCATTCTTGAGTTTAGGCAGTACTTTACTTAAAGGCAGTAATTTTGTTTATCCTTGCAATTGTAGTAAGTCCTGCATTTTATGGTATTAAGAAGTTATGTAACTTAGGGTTTCTATAAGTCATTGTTTAGCTGTAGTTTGCCTCAGTGATTAGTTATGCTTTATAACAGTTTCTATGTCATAGGTATGAGTTCTGTGCCCTTTGTGAGTTGCCACCAGTATGTTTAGGACAGTTTTTGAACCTCCACAACTCTAAATTGAATTAATTGGGCATGAGTATATTAAGTTAGAAATAGGGTTGCCAATGACTAACCATTCATTAACATTTGTTAAGAGTTTAAAACAATTAACCTTATCAATTATGCAATTAGTTTAACTTTGCATTAGGAAATGCCTTTGCTTTGCTGCATTACAATGCCTGTTTTAAACTTACTTTGAGACATGGTGAGGAATTTTGCACCAGAATGTGCAGTGCTGTGATGGGGGACCACAGACGTGCACCTAAGAGTTTTATCACATGCAGAACAAACTTTCTGTTTGGGAGGTCAGATTGCAGCAACCAACCATATAGGCATTGCTAGCCATTAAAAACAAATGACAGGTGGTTTGACAAAATCCAATTCCAATCGTCATTCTTTCAGGAGCTAGTCAATCATTTTTTATTTAGGATAACCCATTTCTTCTAGAATTCCCATCACCAGCCATGTAATAAATGATTTCACTGAAGGGACTCTAAGTCACTGTCAGTAGATTTACACTTGAAATGAATCACTTGACCAGTGGACTGCATTGTCAACCAAAATTAGTTCACAGTAATGTGCTCTCTACATAGGTGAAGATTGACTGATAAAATTAATGGTATTACAAGAACAGTGTTCAAGTGAGAGATACAGCTGCTGGTCTTGCCAAGAATCTAACTGCTGCCATGTAGAAATGGTAACCAGTAGGCAAAATGGTTACACGTGTTTATGATAATATGCAAAACTTTTTGACTACTAATTCATATACCTGCTGTGAACCAGGCTTAGGTTGCATGTGATGGATATTAACATTTGTCTTAACTGTGCACAAAGGCTACAGGAGTATACCTATAACATCTGCACTTTCATAAAACAAAAATGTATAAAACACTGTGCAATAAACAGATAGTTTGTGACCTGAATAAATATAAGTATGCCCTCATTTTCCTTGTTATTAAGCATATTCCCTTTCTATTAATCAGTACTAAACGCTACTTATGAAATGTGATCAGTATTTGCATTGCCACTTAGAACAAATGCATAGCCTTAAGAAGTGAAGATCTATATTGTAGTTATGATATTTGCCACCATGCTTTGAATAACTTTAGAGTAATAATTGGAACAATGTAATCAGTCTGACAGTAAGGGATTACGATCATTCATTCTTTTATGCTCAAGAGTAAATAAACAAACTTTTTTGTCCAAAAGTACATACATCCAACTATATTCATTTTCTACTTATCCAGTTTGGTCAAGGGGCACCATTTTAGTTTTCAAGCTGTTTTAGTAGAATGTTGCAGTTAATTGTTTCAAAAGCTACACTGAAGTTTGAAGACATATTGGCTAGTTTTTTTCTTGAGTCGGAGTATATTAAAGTGTCTTTAGCAGCATGGAATTAAGATGTGTCTGTGCTGTGACTTGGACACAAACTGTAAAGTCTGTATTTTTTAAGACTGGATATATCAGGGGAACCATTTTTATAAGCCTTTAGTTGTTGAATTTATATTAGTACATAACTGTAGAAAACATTTAAATATAAATATGGGCTAACCATGGCCACTTTTAAAGCTCTCTAGGACAACATTGGCTATTAAAACGTGACAATTCTATCCATTATGAACTGGATAATTACTATAAGCAAGTTTTTTTTCATAATCTGTTTGGAATATCAAAATGTTAGTGTTAAACACACATCTTGATAAAAGCAGATGGTAAATGTTTATCCATTTAATAGGATAAATACATTTTAAGAAATGTAATGCATATGATAGTGCTTGGAATACGTAACAATGTCAGCTACTGATTTTTAGACAGCTAAAACTTTAAGGTTTTAGGACAATTAGTTTTTCACTGTAAATATGGAACCACTTCCAAGTAAAAGGGAGTTTAAAGTAGATCCACTTATTGATTAATGATGTGTGTGATATTTTCCTTTACAGTATATCATCATGTGATCTGGGAAGTCTTAATTTTTTATATAAATGGAAATGATGGTTTTCATTCATCAATCTGAAATATCTCTGATGCCCGAGAAAGTGGATATAATTCTCACATATGAATCCATCTTTTAAAGTCAGTGTATTATGGCGATTACTAATTAAAGCTCTCACAGTGTATGTTTGCACTAGAAGCAGTAAAAGAGTTAAGTACTTAGGAGTTTCCCCAAGTACAAAAGCTCAATTCATTTGTTTTTCTATGCTGGATTAGTTGTGCGGTTGTTCCATATAAGGATGTAAAGTTTGTTTTTTTGCTTTGCTTGATATATGATTGTGCTTTACAAGAACACCACTGTTTTGTTTTGGCAAGACTAACAATTAGTTTATTTGACTGTTGTTTACAAAAAATCATATCATATCATTAAAGCCATCAATGTTTTAAACTGTCAATTTTTTCAAACAAATCTGTTATTAAAGCTGTCAATTTTTCAAACAACAATTTTTATTAAATAAAATGCTTAATGAATTATTTCATGACTGTCTAGTATTTGATTAGGCATTCTCAACAGAAATTCGGGTGAAGAGAGGGGCGGAGCTGTCAACTGATCACCACCTGGTGGTGAGTTGGCTTCGATGGTGGGGGAGGATGCCGGTCAGGCGTGGTAGGCCCAAACGTGTTGTGAGGGTCTGCTGGGAACGTCTGGCAGAGCCCCCTGTCAGAAGTAGCTTCAACTCCCACCTCCGGCAGAACTTCGACCACATCCCGAGGGAGGTGGGGGACATTGAGTCCGAATGGGCCATGTTCCGTGCCTCTATTGTTGAGGCAGCTGACCGGAGCTGTGGCCGTAAGGTGGTCGGTGCCTGTCGTGGCGGCAATCCCCGAACCCGCTGGTGGACACCGGCGGTGAAGGATGCCGTCAAGCTGAAGAAGGAGTCCTACAGGACCCTTTTGTCCTGTGGGACCCCGGAGGCAGCTGATAGATACCGGCAGGCCAAGCGGAATGCGGCTTTGGTGGTTGCTGAGGCAAAAACTCGGGCGTGGGAGGAGTTTGGGGAGGCCATGGAGAATGACTTTCGGACGGCTTCGAGGAGATTCTGGTCCACCATCCGGCGTCTCAGGAAGGGGAAGCAGTGCAGTGTCAACACTGTATATGGTGGGGATGGTGCGCTGCTGACCTCGACTCGGGACGTTGTGGGTCGGTGGGGGGAATACTTCGAAGACCTCCTCAATCCCATTAACATGCCTTCCAATGAGGAAGCAGAGCCTGGGGACTCAGAGGTGGGCTCCCCCATCTCTGGGACTGAGGTCACCGAGGTGGTCAAAAAACTCCTTGGTGGCAGGGCCCCGGGGGTGGATGAGATACGCCCGGAGTTCCTCAAGGCTCTGGATGTTGTAGGACTGTCTTGGCTGACACGCCTCTGCAACATAGCATGGACATCAGGGACAGTGCCTCTGGATTGGCAGACCGGGGTGGTGGTCCCCCTCTTTAAGAAGGGGGATCGGAGGGTGTGTTCCAACTACAGAGGGATCACACTCCTCAGCCTCCCTGGAAAAGTCTATTCAGGGGTCCTGGAGAGGAGGGTCCGTCGGATAGTCGAGCCTCGGATTCAGGAGGAACAGTGTGGTTTTCGTCCTGGTCGCGGAACAGTGGACCAGCTCTATACCCTTAGCAGGGTCCTGGAGGGTGCATGGGAGTTTGCCCAACCAGTCTACATGTGTTTTGTGGACTTGGAAAAGGCATTCGACCGTGTCCCTCGGGGAATCCTGTGGGGGGTACTCCGAGAGTATGGGGTACCGGCCCCCCTGATAAGGGCTGTTCAGTCCCTGTACGATCGGTGCCAGAGCTTGGTCCGCATTGCCGGCAGTAAGTCGAACCCGTTTCCAGTGAGAGTTGGACTCCGCCAGGGCTGCCCTTTGTCACCGATTCTGTTCATAACTTTTATGGACAGAATTTCTAGGCGCAGCCAGGGTGTTGAGGGGGTCCGGTTTGGTGGGCTCAGGATTGGGTCACTGCTTTTTGCAGATGATGTTGTCCTGTTTGCTTCATCAGGCCGTGATCTTCAGCTCTCTCTGGATCGGTTCGCAGCCGAGTGTGAAGCGGCTGGGATGAGAATCAGCACCTCCAAATCCGAGACCATGGTCCTCAGCCGGAAAAGGGTGGAGTGCCCTCTCAGGGTTGGTAGCGAGATCCTGCCCCAAGTGGAGTAGTTCAAGTATCTCGGGGTCTTGTTCACGAGTGAGGGAAGAATGGAGCGTGAGATCGACAGGCGGATCGGTGCGGCATCCGCAGTAATGCGGGCATTGCATCGGTCTGTCGTGGTGAAAAAGGAGCTGAGCCGCAAGGCGAAGCTCTCAATTTACCAGTCGATCTATGTTCCTACCCTCACCTATGGTCATGAGCTATGGGTAGTGACCGAAAGAACGAGATTGCGAATACAAGCGGCTGAAATGAGTTTCCTCCGCAGGGTGTCTGGGCTTTCCCTTAAAGATAGGGTGAGAAGCTCAGTCATCCGGGAGTGGCTCAGAGTAGAGCCGCTGCTCCTCCGCATTGAGAGGAGTCAGATGAGGTGGCTCGGGCATCTGATCAGGATGCCTCCTGGACGCCTCCCTGGTGAGGTGTTCCGGGCACGTCCAACCGGGAGGAGGCCCCGGGGAAGACCCAGGACACGCTGGAGGGACTATGTCTCTCGACTGGCCTGGGAACGCCTTGGGATTCTCCCGGAAGAGCTAGAAGAAGTGGCCGGGGAGAGGGAAGTCTGGGCATCTCTGCTCAAGCTGCTGCCCCCGCGACCCGACCTCGGATAAGCGGGAGACAATGGATGGATGGATTCTCAACAGAAATCAAAATTCATTTCTGCTACAAAATAATAGTTAAATGTTCTAAGGTAGATTTGTTTTCTGTAATGTACAGTTGGCTTATCTATTGGAGATTTTTGTTGCATCAGTTGTCTTCTTTCTTTTTTGTTCATTATTAATTTAGTGACAATAGTGCTTTTGTAACTGATTACCCACAGCTCTGTGAGTATTATTTTGGCTCTTTATAGGTTTTGTTCCTTGGAAAATATCTTGCTGATCATACTGTACTAAAATACTTTATTTAATCAGGTTAATGACTTCCTGATTAAAAATGAGCAGCTGTGCATTATTTGGACAAATTTAACATGGTTGTTTACTGGGTAAAGGAAAATATTACACTTTTGGACCATTTCACTCACAGATTCTGTCCAGAATTATAGAATTTGCATTGGTTCACTTCTATAGCCATACTTTGTGAAAAAATTATTTCTGAAAATCATGCAAGGTCATGATAACTGTATATGTTTAAAGGAATATGCCACCAAAAATGTTTTTTGAATCTGTAAAACTTACCATGTAGTTGTAGTTATGCCAGGTAAAAACTTTTAAATTCCTGATACAGACTGAATTCCACGGTTGGGGCCCAGCGTCAAAAAAATCTGATTACTCATTTTGCATAATTCAAATGTTCAGGTTTCAGTCATAGGCTCGGAATTTCTCACACTTGTGTATTTTGGCTAAATATTGTCAAATTAACTACTCCAGGAAATGCTACTGTGTATAACAAAGAAGTGCATTCAAACTACTGGTCAATGAATGATTGTGATCTTCAATTCAAAAGCTTAAGCCTGTTTGAATAAATTCCAATATTTATATTGTTAGGTGGAGCATTTATTTAAGTGGTATGCATTTATTCATCTTTGAACATTTTTCAAAATATATACACATACTAGCCATGTGCGCCCAACTACGTTGCACATGTTAAAGTTGTCTGTGAAGGGCTCCCTGTTTAAACGCGGCTGCCAGGCGTGAACTGGGCCCTTCGTCGCACAGCATTATGATTTTTTATAAGGGAAACAAAATTACAAAACAAAACCCTTGGACATTGATTCGATAGGAACGGCCTACTCGGAATCACTGCCCGAATAGTAATTATGTGGTGGTGTAGGAGCATTTCTGCTTCTCTCCGTTCACAGTCCGTCTCATTTTCACGACGCTGTCGTTTCCTCTCACGATCTCTTCTCAACCTTTCTCCAATCTCACAGGTTGCTTTGTGGCAATCCAAAGAGTAAGGCAATATACACTGAGCAATGGTTATAAAAGGGGGACACATAGGTATCCCGGCTCTTTAAAGCATAAATAGGGATGACTTCACTGACATGTGAGCAAGCCAGGGTACAACTGTGAGACGCACAGCACTCGCCGGCTACAACGTAACAATAATAATTTCCGGAACGTGCTGTTAATTTGTCATTCATTTTACCCACTGTCTTTCTTTCATTCATATGTTACGTAGGCACATACCTTTTATCTTCGGCAATCTCATTCTCTAACCAGGCTTCACGAGCTAACCAGCGTAACACTGTCCACCACCCCTTTCATTATTCCGGCACATTGTTGACATCCGTGAGTAACAACAACGTACTAAACTGAAAGGTGGTCTACGCATGCGTGGAATTCGCGGACAATCAAAGATCAAGATCCAAATGAAGATTATATATAAAGATTAGTTAATTTAAAAGCACAACAATTTGTTTAGTTTGAATGTCTGTGTTTTGAGGTGTGACTGGAGTACTACAGTCTTCAGTAGTATAAGCCTGGAGGAGATTCTTAATGCAATGCCTATGTTTTAGCTGTCTCTCTACTGCCATCTAGTGCTTCTTCTTCTAATTCATTCGTGGACAAACAAAGATCAAGATCCAAATGAAGATTATATATAGAGATGAACACTTTGGGTCTCAAAGATGTCTTCTTGGGATGGAAAATATGAAAAGCCTGACATGCCTGTGTGACAGTAGGTAATGGAAAGCACATTCTCAAAGTGCTGGCTTTAAATGGTCATCTTGGTAGACTCATCTTGACATTGGAAGCTGTGCATCTTCCACTATTCAAAATAATGATGATTCACTCCTTTGTTTTTTGATTTCACTTATTTCAAAATAGATCATTTGGGTGACAGACTCTGTCCTAAAAGGATTGGGCAAAAGGTAGAAACACTTCATGACAGTACTCATCAATGGAGATCGTCAAAAAAAAAATGCAATTACAGTTTTAACATCTTATGATTCTACCACTGAGATAACATTGTGGGATGTATGTCTATTCCCTCTCCTAATAAGGAGCCAATAAAGTTAACATGACTCAGTTCTTCCAGTTAATTAGTGAATCACATATTTTAGGATGCCTAAGGTGAAGTCTGTTTAGCACAGAATCAAGACAGCACTTCTTCACACAAAGGGTGGTGAGACCTTGGATAAAGTATCAAATCTCACATTTGAAACAGAAACCCATAGACCACATAAAGTGTCAAGGCGAGATACTGGAGCAACTTGGCTATTGGTCCTTTCTGATTAATAAAACTTTCATGGTCTTGTTCTAAAAAGTTAGTTATGTCTTTAATGTGAATGTGATTTATTATGCAGTGCAAAGCACTGTCAGCCATATCCCATTAATCAAAATTGCACCTAGAGTGAAGAAATTCTGAAATGCTAAGAATGTGCACTTTTTATGCAGAATTAATAGCAAGTCGACATTGTGTGTGTGTGTTAGATCAGTGTAAATGTGCTACTGAATATTATATTGATATGAACTACAAACAATAATCCTATTAGTTGCATATTATATGTATATTATGTACAATATGTTAAGAATATTAGAGTTTTATGTAAATTGACTTTTTCATTATTTAACATTTTATAATTTTCATTAATTAAGTTGATGGGTTTATATATAAAATATGTTTTTATAAAAGATTTTTAAGGCATTAGGAGATTTGATTACTGTATAATTATTTTTAGACATGTTCAGTCTTCTGTAAACAAGTCACTTAACTTGATCAATTAAATCCACCATTTTAAATAGAAAGGATTATAAATATTTAAAAAGAAGATTTTTTTGTAGGAAACTTAAGTTGCTGTAAAAAAACATCAAATAGCAAATCCATAGTTTTTGCTTTCACATGTTGAAACACAGATACCTACTTCCCAGTTTTCAGATGTACATATTTTATTGCATTTTTCCAGAGTTAGATATATATTTTTAATTTTATGTACCAGATGAATACATTTATTCCTAAACTGGTGACTGCCAAATACAGTTATATAGACTATTTTTGCTGAGAGTGCATTTCTGCATTGTAATAGAGTTGACTGTTAAGTGATCACAGAGTAAAATAAGGAATTTTAAGAATGGGCATGCTTAAATTTCAGTGGACAGGCTGAGACTTGAGAAGCGCAGCTCATTTTTTGTTAAAATGTGTTTTAGTTTGATGTTATTACAAGCTTTTTTGTTTTTCCCCATTGATTTGGCTGTTGAAGCGAGATTCAGGTTTATTGTATTGTAAAAAAAGAGGAAATTTACAAGGAGTATTTGATGGGGCCTTGTAATTTCAGAAAACAGAAAATTCATACATGTAGGATTTTAAAAGATCTCTAATTTGAGGATAGCCATTTGGATGACCTTGGATGACAAATATAATTTTAGTTTGTAGTCAACAAAACATAGTGGAGCAAAAGCAGGAAAACATCTGATAAAAATCTATTTTGAATCTTTGCTAAAGAAGTTAGTATGTAATTCAGTTTGATTGGTGTGAACTTGAATATTACCTGCATTACTTATTGTAGTAAATTGTTGTTTGTGCAGGAGTCCACATTACCAGTTTTTACTCTGAAAACCCTAAGGCCATTCATTCTATCCCATTCATGGAAATGATATGGCTGCTTAAGAGAATCCTGCATTCAGATTCATTGAAGCCTTCTAAGCATGCTAACAAAACATGTTAGAGATCTGTAATCAGTCCTTTGTAATTTTAGAAATTAAAGTTGTGTCTTGCTTTTGTGTTACTAAGCGTAAATAGAAATAGCAGTTGAAACTGCAATACAAAATTTGCAAGATATCTTGGAAATCTGGCATATTCACTGTTTTATCATTAGAAAAGTTAATTAAATCTGTGCTGCTGATATTTTTAGGAATTTGATGACAGTTCACATTACTTGTCAAAATGAGAACTGTTTTAAATGTAATAAGAGTTTTTGCTGTTTTCATGTATTAATCTGAAATAGTTATAGCAGAGAGGTGTTGTTCTCACATTATACTAATGATTATAAGAGAAGCCTTGGTGTGTCGTTCTATGGGATGGTGAACATCACAAAGTATCAGACATAATATCCAATAATTTTGATATCTGCTGTCAGCAATGTGTCAATATTATACTGTATATGTAATATATGTAAATATATTTTGTTTTGTTTACATTTTTACGATTTCTGTGGCGGTGTTATTTCAATACCATCTTATTTCTTTGTATTTCCATTGGTGATAAACATTTTGAAGCTTCAGGTTATTAGGACGCTGCAAGATGCATGACACCTTCACAGTCATGTTGTAATAAATGGCTGCACACATGAAACAACATCCAAACTTTATTTATGATAAAGAGAATGCTTCGAAAGAAGACTTTAGCATTATGAAATATTTAATTTGATTTCTGGTTTGACTTGATCCTATTTTTTTTTAGTTGCTGGTTTATGACTTTAGTGTATCTGCCTCTGCAACGTCTGACGATTCTTTGATTTGCCCTTAACAACAAAATACAGGCCTGTGCCACTCAGCTGTACCACTGACCAGGCATACTTTTTGAAAGTTGTCATTGGTTGTAACCCACTATATATTGTGAGAAAGGAAAGTGTATTTATTAAAAGTTAAAAAGTTTTGGCCATTTTTTCCAACATCAGGTTAAAGTTGCTTGTAGTAAGGCAGTTAACGTGCTACTTAGTAGAGCTGTGTGAGATGTGGTCGGTGTGTGATGCCCTATGTTTAAGCTGCGTTGCATAAAGAAGCTCGACTAAACTCTGTTACATTGAAGGCTATAGACAGACTGATGTATACCATTGCTCTGAATGCAATGCAGAAATTCAGGAAACTGACCTGTATTATTTAGTGACTTTGTATTCATTTCCATTCTTTTTTTTATTTGATGGATTGACTACTGCCAACTCATAAGACGCTTATAATTGTCATTCTCTAAATTGTTCATGGTATGCTGACTACCATTAAATCTGAATCTGAAAAACAGAATCAGTGAAACATGTAAATCAATGAGAAACAATACTACAGGATAACATTCAATAAAATCTGCTGTAGATATACCCATGGTTAAGCCTGTCAACACTCTTAACTTTGAAAAGAACAACAATCCAGCAGAAGAATGAAACTTCTTTTGATGCTTTTCCCTGTGATACTGCAATTCACCTTTACATTCTCTTAGGGTTTTTTTTTTTAAATGTTTTGGTACATTTACTTATTTGGCTGATTTTTTTTATTCAAGGCAACTGAAAACATGTATGCTATATTTGATTACATTTCTTTTGATTTTCCATTTAGAGCACAAGCATGTCACGTGACTTACTCATGGTCACACAGTATCATTAGTGGGATTTATACCCACAACCTCAGGGTTTATAGCCCAAAGCATTAGACACTTCACTACACTGCCTGCTTAGTAACCACTCATGGTAATCTCAAAGAAAATATGTTCACAGACAACTTAATAATAGTCATAGTCCTTCTCAAGCCCACTTGCTCCAATTGAGACAATCAAGGAGCAAGAGCTTATTTTGGTGTTTCTGGCCACAATGCAGGAAAGGTCTTGGAAAAACTGACAGTTTATCGCAGGTACACTCACACTGGGGCCATTTAACCCAAGCTGCAAGGCTTTGATGATGTGTGTGTCAAGAGAATGAAGCATCAAGAAGAAAAGTACAGAGACCTAGGGAATACACACAAACTCTCTGCAGACAGTGTGGTGCCTGATTTGAATATAGTTTGTTGCATCTGTGAAGTGGAAGTGCTAAACATTGTACGCTACTGAACCGTCAAAGGTAAGACTGTGTTACATATGTTTTAACTAAATATCGTAAGTTTCTTAAATTAACAGCTTACAGGGAAAACAGTACAATATGTTAAGAAAAGAAAAATACCTACTATTCTCAGCATATTTTGTTTTATATTCTTGAGGTTTTATTTAAAAATATCTCCACTCTTGCAGTTTTTCCTCAAGCAAGTTTGTTTTTTGGACAAATATGAGTGGAAATCTCTACATGCTAAATTAAAGTTAAATTTTAAAATGTCAGAAATCAATTATTTGAGGGACTGATTAATAATTTCTCAAAATTTTATAAACTACTGTAAACATTAGAAAGTTGTTACATAAAAAAAAAGTCTGAAATATCAAAATGACCCCCCCCCAACCGCATAACACACCACAATGGAATCTGAAACCCTCATGGTGTTAAATGTACAGTAAGCCTTGGTACCAATAAATGAGCCAGTGGCTTTATGCTAAACATTTATTCATCTTATTGGGGGTCATATTCCAATGGACTCTCTTTCTGCCTTTCTTTTCAAGTGCGGGTGTGACCTCTGTTTTAGTATTTTTCAATTTTTTCTACATATCTCCCTTAACCTCAAGCTTTTCTGGTTCTTTCTTGACAGTTCTAACATTTTTTCCCCCATCTCATTGTTTATATTAAAGGTGTACCTTTCTTGTACAGATTCTTGTCACAATTCTTCTATCACATGTTGATATCCCCGAGATGGTGGTGTAAAAGACTATTCAAGTAATTTTCTTGTAGATGAAAATATATATCATGAATATCAAAGTAAAGAAGACAAAAGTTTTAAGTCTGTGTAAAGCCCTTATTTTCTATTTGTATGATCAGAACATTCCAGTACTATGAATGTATTTGTTAAAAAAAAAAAAAAAAAATCAATACTACAATCTGATTGGCCAGCCAAATACTTAGAGTAGTAAATTAAAAACTAAAGAGAGATGATTTTTTTTTCAAATTAAGAAAAGGAAAATACTATATAGTAAGTGCGATTTTTTTTTTTTTTTTTTTTCTTTTTCTTTTTAATTTTTAATAATTCTGGAGAGCTGATTAGTAGTAAAGATGTGAAAACATTTGTAAACCAATTTTGTGATACAAGATACCCAACACGATTCTTTTAATCTTGCATATCCAGTTGCTATGATACACATGGTTGTTTGTGGTCACAGCTTGTGCTGTTACATACCATTTTTAAATTAGCATTATAGGGAGGTTAACCAAAGCTTTAGCTACACCTAAAAGCACATTATAATTTCAGAAGTTCATTTCACCCACAAACTTATATGATCTTAGCTTATATTTTTGTTTATATAGTTTATATTTTGTTTACAGTTTTTATTTTAATATTTTTGTTATGCTAGATTTTGTTAAATTGCAGTTGTAGCAATATTTCAAGTGATTTATATGTTTTAAAAATGTAATCTATAGTTGCTTGTATGCACTCTAAATTTCTTTTTCACACTCTGGGTCTGCACTCCCTCAAGTCTTTTCTTTCTTTCTTTTTTTTTATCTTAAATACTCTTTTCCCTTCCTTCCCTCTAGATTACAGGTAGTATTCTCAGATGAAGCCATAAAAAACCTACCTACAGTCGAACATAAACAAATGTTACTTGGGACTGGCAGCGATACACCAGTGGACCTCAGCCTACTAATTGAAAAATGTCATTCTCCCAACTTAGTTACATTTCTAGTCAGATTTTTTTGCTTTTATTCTGAAAAAAGTCACTGGCGATTTGCTGCATGTGTTCGAGTAATTTTCTGAATTTCCACTTTGAGCTTTGGAAGAAAATTCAGGTTGGTGTTGATTTGGTGAACATTTGCACCTAAAGCAATTAAAAATCAGCTGTAATCCTTATGTTAAAATAAAAATCAACTTAGAAGCATTAACCTGAAAAAAGAGCACAAATAACTCCTAGAAGGTGTACAACTACATTAGAAGCCGCAATAATGCACTCTCACTCATAGCAATCAACCCTTGCAAAAACAAAGATTGACCAAGGTCGAAATTAAATATGACCTTTTTTTAAAAAAATATTAACTACTAAATAAAAGTAAACTAATAATTTATATACTGATTTCCTACCTCCTTATTGCCCACAGTGTCCTTTCTCAGTCTCTTTGCAATATTGATAGAGTAGATGAATTAGTGGTCATAGTCTTTCATGCATCATCATGAACACACTTAACCACTTTGCTTGTGCTTCTTCATGTCAACACAGCAAAGCGGCCAGATGTATGTCTTGTTGGATCATTTTAGTTATCTTTAGTACTTACACTAACAATTTCATGTGTCAGACTTCATATACAGGTGCTGGTTATAAAATTAGAATATTATGACAAAGTTGATTTATTTCAGTAATTCCATTCAAAAAGTGAAACTTGTATATTAGATTCATTCATTACACACAGACTGATGTATTTCAAATGTTTATTTCTTTTAATGTTGATGATTATAACTGACAACTAATGAAAGTCCCAAATTCAGTATCTCGGAAAATTAGAATATCAATTAAGACCAATGCAAAAAAAGGATTTTTAGAAATGTTGGCCAACTGAAAGGTATGAACATGAAAAGTATGAGCATGTACAGCACTCAATATTTAGCTGGGGCTCCTTTGGCCTGGATTACTACAGCAATGCGGCGTGGCATGGAGTCGATCAGTCTGTGGCACTGCTCAGGTGTTATGAGAGCCCATGTTGCTCTGATAGTGGCCTTCAGCTCTTCTGAATTATTGGGTCTGGCGTATTGCATCTTCCTCTTCACAATACCCCATAGATTTTCTATGGGGTTAAGGTCAGGCGAGTTTGCTGGCCAATCAAGAACAGGGATACCATGGTCCTTAAACCAGGTACTGGTAGCTTTGGCACTGTATGCAGGTGCCAGGTCCTGTTGGAAAATGAAATTTGCATCTCCATAAAGTTCGTCAGCAGCAGGAAGCATGAAGTGCTCTAAAACTTCCTGGTAGACGGCTGCGTTGACCTTGGACTAACACCAGCAGATGACATGGCACTCCAAACCATCACTGACTGTGGAAACTTTACACTGGACCTCACGCAACGTGGATTCTGTGTCTCTCCTCTCTTCCTCCAGACTCTGGGACCTTGATTTCCAAAGGAAATGCAAAATTTACTTTCATCAGAGAACATAACTTTGGACCACTCAGCAGCAGTCCAGTCCTTTTTGTCTTTAGCCCAGGTGAGACACTTCTGACGCTGTCTCTTGTTCAAGAGTGGCTTGACACAAGGAATGCGACAGCTGAAACCCATGTCTTGCATACGTCTGTGCGTGGTGGTTCTTGAAGCACTGACTCCAGCTGCAGTCCACTCTTTGTGAATCTCCCCCACATTTTTGAATGGGTTTTGTTTCACAATCCTCTCCAGGGTGCAGTTATCCCTATTACTTGTACACTTTTTTCTACCACATCTTGTCCTTCCCTTCGCCTCTCTATTAATGTGCTTGTACACAGAGCTCTGTGAACAGCCAGCCTCTTTAGCAGTGACCTTTTGTGTCTTGCCCTCCTTGTGCAAGGTGTCAATGGTCGTCTTTTGGACAACTGTCAAGTCAGCAGTCTTCCCCATGATTGTGTAGCCTACAGAACTAGACTGAGAGACAATTTAAAGGCTTTTGCAGGTGTTTTGAGTTAATTAGCTGATTAGAGTGTGGCACCAGGTGTCTTCAATATTGAACCTTTTCACAATATTCTAATTTTCCGAGATACTGAATTTGGGACTTTCATTAGTTGTCAGTTATAATCATCAACATTAAAAGAAATAAACATTTGAAATACATCAGTCTGTGTGTAATGAATGAATCTAATATACAAGTTTCACTTTTTGAATGGAATTATTGAAATAAATCAACTTTGTCATAATATTCTAATTTTATAACCAGCACCTGTATAGTATGTTTGATACTGTGGCATGATTCTTTGTTCTTAGTCCCATTCATTAATCATTTGAGAGTGTAAGCTTATTGGCTATGGATGTCTGAGTTTTCAGCTCTTATGTCTTTTCTGTATAATGTTTTTCTATATAGTTAACAGTGCCTCTTGATGGAATGTGGTGCCGTAGCTCAAAATAATTGATTAGATGCTAAAGGCCTTTGTTGTCAACCATATGATGACATGTTTTGATCTATCATTTTACATCTACTCTGCGTTTGCTCTGACCACTGAGCAGAAGTTTTTCCTGTTAGTGCTATTAATAGATAGGTTGCTATAACTAATAACATGTAAGAAGCAAACATATTTACATTATATTCATTGTATTTTTTGACCCAGTCTGGCTAATAAATATAAATGTATAATAATGTTTAATTCGTTTATAATAGTATATATATGTATGTACAGTATGTGAATGCTACATGTTAACAATCCTAAATGTTATTTTAAAATAAACACTTGTCACTTCGTATACGGTATATGTCTTTGTCCTTTTGGCAGTTTTCAGATTTATGACATTTAATATTACCTACATTAAACACATATCCATGAGGAAAATAAGGACAAACATCAGATCACATTGCAGATTCAAATGCTAGCATTTTCTGTTAGAATAGCTGCCAATCCTTATGTTCAGATTATTGTTTTTATTAATCTTTACATTTTCATTCAGTTTACTCTTATAAAGTACACTTGTAAACTCAACATGTCATACACTAATTGTACCATTATAGCATCATCAAAATACACACAAAACTGAGGAAAGGAAGATACCATGCAGTACATATGAAGATATATTCATGTACATTATATAGAGTTTTAACAATAATAAATACAAAAAAAAAGTTTTCTTAAAGCAGTAATGGCTTTTAATCCTCAATTTCACTATCTTAGATCATAATCAGTACCTTGCCTAAAATATGGAGCCAATGTAGGAAACACTTTAAGACATAGGTGTTGTTCTTTGCAGCTCCATTACAGGACAATTTTGTATTATGGCCCTCCCCTAATTATACAGTATTTAATTTATAGAAATCATTAGGTACAGTGTATCCGGAAAGTATTCACAGCGCATCACTTTTTCCATATTTTGTTATGTTACAGCCTTATTCCAAAATGGATTAAATTCATTTTTTTCCTCAGAATTCTACACACAACACCCCATAATGACAACGTGAAAAAAGTTTACTTGAGGTTTTTGCAAATTTATTAAAAATAAAAAATCTGAGAAATCACATGTACATAAGTATTCACAGCCTTTGCTCAATACTTTTGTCGATGCACCTTTGGCAGCAATTACAGCCTCAAGTCTTTTTGAATATGATGCCACAAGCTTGGCACACCTATCCTTGGCCAGTTTCGCCCATTCCTCTTTGCAGCACTTCTCAAGCTCCATCAGGTTGGATGGGAAGCGTCGGTGCACAGCCATTTTAAGATCTCCCCAGAGATGTTCAATCGGATTCAAGTCTGGGCTCTGGCTGGACCACTCAAGGACATTCACAGAGTTGTCCTGAAGCCACTCCTTTGATATCTTGGCTGTGTGCTTAGGGTCGTTGTCCTGCTGAAAGATGAACCGTCGCCCCAGTCTGAGGTCAACAGCGCTCTGGAGCAGGTTTTCATCCAGGATGTCTCTGTACATTGCTGCAGTCATCTTTCCCTTTATCCTGACTAGTCTTCCAGTCCCTGCCGCTGAAAAACATCCCCACAGCATGATGCTGCCACCACCATGCTTCACTGTAGGGATGATATTGGCCTGGTGATGAGCGGTGCCTGGTTTCCTCCAAACGTGATGCCTGACATTCACACCAAAGAGTTCAATTTTTGTCTCATCAGACCAGAGAATTTTCTTTCTCATGGTCTGAGAGTCCTTCAGGTGCCTTTTGGCAAACTCCAGGCGGGCTGCCATGTGCCTTTTACTAAGGAGTGGCTTCCGTCTGGCCACTCTACCATACAGGCTTGATTGGTGGATTGCTGCAGAGATGGTTGTCCTTCTGGAAGGTTCTCCTCTCTCCACAGAGGACCTCTGGAGCTCTGACAGAGTGACCATCGGGTTCTTGGTCACCTCCCTGACTAAGGCCCTTCTCCACCGATCGCTCAGTTTAGATGGCCTGCCAGCTCTAGGAAGAGTCCTGGTGGTTTCGAACTTCTTCCACTTATGGATGATGGAGGCCACTGTGCTCATTGGGACCTTCAAAGCAGCAGAAATTTTTCTGTAACCTTCCCCAGATTTGTGCCTCGAGACAATCCTGTCACGGAGGTCTACAGAAAATTCCTTTGACTTTGTGCTTGGTTTGTGCTCTGACATGAACTTTCAACTGTGGTACCTTTATATAGACAGGTGTGTGCCTTTCCAAATCATGTCCAATCATCTGAATTTACCACAGGTGGACTCCAATTAAGCTGCAGAAACATCTCAAGGATGAGAAACAGGATGCACCTGAGCTCAATTTTGAGCTTCATGGCAAAGGCTGTGAATACTTATGTACATGTGCTTTCTCAATTTTTTTATTTTTAATAAATTTGCAAAAATCTCAAGTACAGTTTTTTTCACGTTGTCATTATGGGGTGTTGTGTGTAGAATTCTGAGGAAAAAAATGAATTTAATCCATTTTGGAATAAGGCTGTAACATAACAAAATGTGGAAAAAGTGATGCGCTGTGAATACTTTCCGGATGCACTGTATATTTACCTTCAGGAATCTTTGTTAAAAATGTGTTTGCACCCTTTGATCCACTCAGTTGTAAATATTAAATTTCCTGAATAAAATAATTCTGACTTATTTCCTAAATCTTTCATCTATGTCCACACCTCATAAAACTTATGTAATAATGAGGAGAATATCAGTTGTATTTTCAGAATTTATCAGTTAATGTCATGATACTCACTCACTACAGCACAATCTTGGGAAATGCTGGGAAAGAATCCCCTCTATTAATATCTCAGGACAGGGACTGGAGTTTCAATATTAATAACAGCCATATATATATATATATATCTCTGTGCAAAACATGCTGTGTATCATACACAGATTAGTACTGGATGCTATTAAAACAATCTAGCAATAAAGGTATGATTTTTTTTTTTTTCATACTACATTTTCATTGGCTCAGTTGATGGAGGAATCCTAATGCAAGTTCTGTATCTGAATGCAAAAACTATCTTATAAAACTGGAAAATTAATATAGTCATCTTTGAGTCGAACGGTGCAAAGCTTTGTAGAATCTGGCAAGAATGCAGTGCATTAAATTTGTTCTATAATAATTCTACTGGGTTCCTGCCAACTAGTTTGAGAAAGTATATTATGGATTTTCTTCATTAATTAGCTCACTGCATTGAGTAAAGGTAGGGTTTTAAGTATTGTTTAAGATAAATGAATATCTTCTTTCTGTGATTTACTGGATCGATTGTAGTTGTGACTGGACTTATTTTTAATATTTTTATATTAATAGGTGTTTGTTTTATTAGAACCTGTCTATTGTATTGTTTATATCTAGAAATAAATGAAGAAGAAAAAAGATGTATATTTTTGCTTATATTCGTTTTTGGCATTTGATTCAGTAGATGTTGATAATATGCCTTAACATTCTACGGAAAAAGCACTTTACTACCCTGCACAAAATGGTTTGTCCGTTTTAACTGAAATCCGATGTGTAGACTCACTAGAGAGATTCAAACAGTGTATCAGTAAAGAACAACAGGATAAAAGCAAAGCCAATTATTGTTGTAACACAACAAATCTGAGAAATCATTTATCCTGATGTCACTCATAAACATAATCATCAAAATGAGTAGAGCCTAAACAATCTACACTGGAGATGGCATGTAGATCCAAGCTTCCATTTAATTTGGCTCGTGTCCAAAAAAATAACAGAATCATATAACAGTTTTAATCCATAAAGATAAGAGACACTGGACCGATGTTCAAAATGAGGGCTTTCAACAAATGATGCAGGCTTTTGAATTGTGGTATGCTATACCAACCTGAAACCAATTGAGAGAAGTGATTGTAACTAGGCTTTATGAAAATCTTAAGCACGCACCCCAAGGAGACGCAGTCGCTCCTCCAAAACCCCCTTTTAAATGGTGGTACATTGTGATCTGCATCTCGCGTGGCGCTTTGAACATTTAAAAGCCTGTACAGCAGCTGTTCTTTTGTCTCACTGCCTTGTCTCTCTTCCCCTGTTCTGGGTCTTGCTCCCGAGGCGCATCCCTATGAAGAGGAAGATTTTCTATTCTTTTAATTGAGACAGAACTGGCCCCTCTGACTACACACGGAGCTCGATTCACTCCTGAAAGAGACTTGTTTGTTAGAAGTATTTGAATAATGTTTCTGTCTCTAAAATCTAGTGTGTATCTGTGCAGCTGTGTGACCCAAGCGTGACAGCATATGTGGATTTCACTTTCACCAAACAACAAATCTTTTAATTCTTGCAGATACGCCTCTTCATTGGGAAGAAACACTACTTTTCCCTGACGAATTATACAATCTACAAGTCTCCAACTTAAAGTTCTTTTCACTGTTCCGTTATTTCACCGAGTAATAATTTGTTTGTTTGCACTAATGCGGTCTTTACTATCTTTTTTTTTTTTTTTTTGACTTTCGAATTTTCGTACTTCCATTATCCCTAACTTGCTCTGCATGTGTATCGCGCCAGCGTTTTTGAATTCTTTATGATGTTCTACTTTGTCATCTGCTCTTTGTCTTTTATTTCTGGCCACAGGCGTGGTTAAATCTTTTGGCACATAGTCTTGTCTCGTGGGACGTGAAAGTGTCTCTCTGAGAAAGTCAAGTCTCGTCTCTCAAGATTTTTTTTTATTATAATAGAGATTTTATTCCACATCTTACAAATACTGATGTTAACTGTGCATTATTAATCAGGCATTTCTTCTTAAATGTCATTCCATGCTTATGCATATGTCATGAAGTCACCATGTAGGTCAGGTCTGATTGGGGAGCATGTACTAGTACAACACAATGCCACACCCACCACACGACGAAATGGCTTGGGATCCTGGTTGGCAACCCACTGGAGATGAACCATCTGTCTGCTGCAGCTTGGTGCTACATGGCCGCCTTGGCCTGGTCCAGCCACTCGGGTCCTGAACAATGAGAACTCTGCTAGACAGATCACCCTTGTGGAATCCCGGCACATGGCTATAATGCCATAACTGAAGCTCCCTCACAATGCAGGTAATATGCCTCATTTGGGACTCTGTGAGCAGCCACTTGTTTGACACCAAGTCAAACCAATGGTACCCATGGATTTTCCAAAGAGACATAGTACCAAAGAAGTCCAGTCCTTGTCTCAGGTCACTGTGTCTATATCAAAACAGGAAACCTCAGGACTTTAAAGACTTGGACTTTTGTCCTATTGCAAGATATTGGGAGCGCCACACACCTTTCCAGCGGCCTCATGACAACCCCATGCTCTCTCAGTTCTTCTACCAACTTCATAGGAAGAGTCACCAGAGACATAAATGTTACTGCCGAAATAAGTAAACCTCTCAACAAGGTCAACATTCTCTCTGCAGATAGACACACTATTTAGACACCCTTCAAATAAATTGTTACTGAAATTTGTCACATTATACGTATTAATGTTCTCTTTACATGGTTAAGTAATTTAAAAAACAAAACAAAAAAAAACAAAGCCACCACTTCAGATATGTCAGTGCATGCCAATTCAGTCAAGATAAAATTTATATCGAATCAAATCAGGACATCAGTGCTGATACCCAGCCCTAGTAACAACACATCCTCTCTAAGGTACACTGGCAAAATAAAATGCCAAGACGACAAAATTAATAACTGTGGAACAATATTACTACAATGATTACTCATGAATAAATGAATAAACAAACAAATAAATAAATATGCACAGCTTAAACCTTAGCTTTCAGTACCTGCAATGCTAAACTACTAATTCTTTGGCCTTGATTTAAACGCTGAACCCAATGGGCATCTTTGACAGTAACAGTTCAGCCTATTCTAGTAGAGTATTTAACTGTGCACTTTTAAGCGGGTCTGCAACTTAGGGATAAATACTTAGTAAATACCTACTTAAATTTAGTTTTAGTTCCCAGGCATGCTGCTAGCTCTTTCTGCTTTTTTTTCTTTGTTTTCTTTCAGCCACCTCCGAATTGGGTTGGGTTGGGGAAGATACTTTATTCTCATTTTGATGTTGGACTCTTCTTATCTTGTTATTCCCTTTTTCTCTCTCTTCATAAAAAATAAAATATTGTTTACAAAAATAAGAGTTTTAGTTAGAATCTTTACTTCTGTGCTTTACGTTAACTATAAACAGTAAGTAAACAATTTGAAAAGCCTGTCAATAAACCATTAGAATATATTCTTCCCCCCTCTTTCAAACATTATGCATTTGTGAAAATCCTGTTATAAGGTGAACACTTGCAATTCAAAAATGTAAATCACCTGTAACTTTAATGGGGAAAAATGTATGCATTGTAGAATCACACTCTAAAGACACATTTTTGTGTTTATTAGTTACTTTAATACCAGCAAACCGCAAATCCAAGAATGGCAATCACTTTCTGTTCCTTCCGATATTTGGAGGGATGAAAAATCATGGAGGGTGGGTGCGTCCTGGGAAAGTTTTCATTTAATTAAATAAACACATTTGTACTAAAGCGGTTTCTTTTTGGAGCTGTGACTCATCTGGTTCTGGTGTTTCAGAAGCATGTTATAGGCGCCTTTGTTTATTGTTTTTATCCATGCAGTCTTGTTTTTGTTTTTCTATGGCTGTGTCGTTAGCTAGAAGTCGTTTGCTGACGGCAGCGGATTCGCATGCTGAAGTGACGATGGCGGCGGACCCAGGCTTGAAAGGGTACATTACTAAACGAAGGTGGTATATGTGGTGGTGTGAGCAGTCGCATTCGGGCAGCGTTGGTAGTGTGTACGGCTTGCCTGTGGCCTCTGGCATCTGTGCATATATACTGTACAACCAGGCGTGCACGCATTACCTCAAGTTTAGTTTACAAGTCGTGTTGTGTTTGGGCGCCACCTACTGACTTTGGGAAGCCGCTGGGTTTGACACTGGGGCGCAGTGCGCGTGCGCTTCGGTGCGTCTGGCATCCGTGCATATATAAAACCTTCGTTTAGTAATATAGATGGCTGTTTACCAGTTCCCATTATGCTCTTTAGTAGCGACTGTATTTTTAAGTATACACTTAAGATTTGTAAACAAAGTAAATGTATGATCATAGGTGCCCTCTATTAGGGGAAGTTGAGTCAATTGTCCCTAGGTTCTGAAAATGAAACATTCAAGCAAAGAAATTGCATTATTCCTGTCATTAGTCCAAATAGTACAAATGTTCCATATGATCAAAAAAGCATCCAGCATGTACAATGCCTTTCAGCAAGTATGCAAAACCTCCAATCTGTTTAAGCTTTTGAAATACTGTTGAGTTTTTAATAATTTTGTTTGAATAAAAGTATTAATGTGGCCTCCTTTGCTGCTAAATCTGCCAGTACCAAAGATGAATCTCAGTCCAAAATGAATTACTATTATTGAATACTTATTATATTTATATAATTTGTTATCTAAATTCTTATTTATGTTGTAGCGTATGGTTTTTCTGCCCCCTCCCCATGTTTATGACAAGTTGGCTTCATTGCATACGGTACTATTTATGAGCTCATATTGCACTTACCAAAGAAACTGAAAAGACAGAAGTCACAGGGATAGTGGGGGCATCATTGCTGTGGGTTGGTTGCGATTGCAGTGGTGAGTGAGAAGATGATGGACAAGGAAAAAACAAAAAGTACCAAGTTCTCGTATATTATCTATATCTTGTGCCTGATTTTCTTCCATTGTGACAGGAGGAGAAGAGAAATCAGAAGTTGGATGTGAGGGCCTGAATGTGTCAGCAGCAGGTGGATTAGCTGCCTGAAAGAATATGATATGATGCTGGTCTATTTAGCTTCTCATAATTTTTCTTTTGTATGTCTGTGTGTAGCAACAAATTGAAAATGCCACATTAATTCTTGTAACTGTAACATACAGTACATATCTTGTAACTCGAACAAGGTAGTAAATGAAACTCATCATAAACACAAAAACTTACATCTCAGAGGAAACCGTTTTGCTTGAAAGAAAATAATAAATTAGGTTTGATTGGTGTCATGAAATTAAAATAAAAAAAAAACAATTTTCACAATATTTCAAAGCTGTAGAACTCAAGATTTTGAAAGCATGGCTATGATACCTGAAAGGTTAAATATGTGTCAAAGGTAACACTTCAGCTGCTGAATTTAGCCAAACTGAACAATGGGGGTTTTGAGTTAGGGTTACAGTATTTACACACACTAAAAATGTATTTTCCTTAATATAAAGGCAATTTTCACACTTTTTTTGTGTCACTAAAATCATTGATGCATATTAGCTGAAGAAGCATCGTTCTGTTTAATTTGTAAATTCAACCAAGTGTCATTATTGTACAAATGAAAGGTACTGTTTCTGAATTTTAGTACTCCTCCCAATCACAGCATGTAAAGAGTAGAAAAAATTGGGTCCAGCCCGGAACCCTAAGGGGCAACATCTGACCACAGACAAGAATGAGGAACATGAATATTTATACTTCTTTATGTATTGAACAGGACTTAAAAAGCAGGAAGTACCCAACAAAGAACAGTGCCTGCCAGTCCAGGTAAACTGTCAAGCCTTTATAGCAGAATGCTGTGGCCAGTGCATTAAATGCTACACTTAAATCTAAAAGTATAATGATTGTGATATTCCATGCATTCAAGGGAATTGGAATATTAATTAAAGCCATGTTTGGGCTTATTCTTCACTACTACCAAAGTTAAATGTTTCTCTTGAAGACTGCTTTTTAAAATAATGTTCAAGTTGTTGAAAAGGTCTATTTAAATTGACCTATAAATCTAAAGAAAATGTGCAACCAATAGATACAGTAAACATGTAGTAGCTTTCAATGAAGAAATTAACACAAGTCCCTACAGTTTAAATTTACTGAGGAGGTAAAGTTAAAAGATAGCATGATACAACATGGTGCTTCTTTACAATATTTAGATGCTTAGTCTAAAATTTTGTGTTACTTAGTTTGTTGTTAAGGAATCTTGAAATTTCATTCATAGAACCATTAATTGGTTCAGGTTTTAATTAACCATTTTAGAATTTTTCTTCAAGGTAACTTAGAGTTGTAAACATTTTCATATGGCATATTAGTAAAAGTGTGTTTTTTAGGAGTTTTATTATATTGCTTAGAACTTTCAGTCTGCAGAATGGTAAACTTGTAACGTTAATATCCAATTCTGCTCTGATTTAAAATTTAAGATTTTAGGTGTTATCATGAAAACCTTTGTAAAAATTCTGTGGCCCTAAAAGATCCCTGGGCATCTTTGGTAAAGAGTAGGATGCTTTCCAGTGTACTAGATAAATTGTCCATCATGGCCTGGACATTTTGGCCGCCTAATTTCCCCCGTGTCAAATTGGCTAATTATGTCTCTCACCCCGTCACCAACTGAAAACTAATGTGTTGAGCGTAGTGGCACAAGGTGCCTGAAATCTCATCATCCAGGCAGATGCTACACATTGGTGGTGGTTGAAGTGGCTCCCTTCTCTCCATGTAAAAGCACTTTGAGTGTCTTAAATAGCGCTATATAAATGCAATGTCGTCTTCTTTGTTTTGAGAAGAGAAGCTGTATCTAAAGCCCGTTTCAACAGCATGCTGTAACTTAGAATGAGGTCACATTTTTATTTTTGACCAAGACTCAAAACATTTTACAAAAAAATTTTAAATTTAATAGCTTTTTATATAATTTGTCAAAAACCAAGTCTCATTTATTGTTGTGATTAATATGTAATGTTTCAGATAAAGATAAGAGACCTGTCATGTTGTAGTGTTTTTAGTTTACATCCATTGACGTTTGGTTTGTGGCATTTCTGACAAGAAATATGGTGCATTTTGGACATTGTCAATAGTCAGTATTTGATCCTGTTGTTGAGGTTTGTAGTACCAGGCTTATTGCCTCAGTTTCTGTTATATCTGTTTACAATATCTTAGTTTGACTCAAGAGCTTCCAGAGAAAATACTGTTCTTCAGTAGTAGCACTGTTACAAAGTCTTGAAGACTTGAGTTTGTAACAGTTTCATATGTCCGTTGTAATATATGGGATAGATTTCAGATTCAGTTAAAGTTAATGTTTTGATGTGCTTCTCCTGAACCTGCAAGAGGATCCCGATTCTGCAAATTGCACATTCCCATGTTCAGACAAATTTTCACTGTACTGAGGACAAATGATTATTTTGCTATTTGTAATTTGGCACATCTACACCTAATAAAAATGGCCACTTAATAGCTCTCCAAAGCACTTGCCATAATTATTGTCATCCATATTTTTGTCAGTTCTAAACAGGAAAATCAGTATGTAATAAACTGTGACCTCTTGTGAATGGATGTTTATTCTTCCAAGAGTCATGTTTATTCTTCCAAGGACGTTTATTTTTCATTACTGTAATTACTCCCGGTAGTAAGTAGCCTTATAAGTCACTATTTAGATATTGATCAGCTTATCCTAAAAGAGAAGCTGTCAATTCGCTTGGCATTTCATTTATTTAAAAAAAAGTCAGTGTGCTTTGCATGCTCAACTTGTGTTTCCTTAACAACAGATGATTATGATTTACAGTAAATCTTGGCATTCTCAAGCTATGTCAAACAGTAAAATATTCTTGGGGGGAAAAGAATACAATGTAGATTCATGCAATAGTATGTAATGTCAAAAGGTTTCTATTTTTACTGAATTCACATGTTTTATTTGAAGGAATTTTTTTTTTTTGATTTTATTGTAATCATTCCATACAAATAGATCAATTTTTACAAAAAATAGGATTGAAAACAAATCAACTCCCACCTCTGAGAAAGAGAGCATAGCCAACGGAGTAAAACTTAAAGCTAGTAATAAATAAATTGATGAGTTTAATAGGCGGATAAAGATAGATGGAGAAGAAAAAGAAATGGGAAGAGAGTCTACTTCCTCAGTGCTTTAAGAGCTTATTCTAAAATATTATTGATTAGATCCTGCCAGGTTTTGAAAAAGTTCTGCACAGATCTTCTAACTGAGAATTAGATTTTTTTCCAATTTCAAATAATATAAAACATCAGTTACTCACTGACTTAAAAGAGGAGAGTTTGGATTCTTACAGTTTAACAAAATAAGTCTGCATGCCAATAGTGTAGTGAAGGCAATCACAGTTTGTTTGTCCTTCTCCACTTTAAGCCCATCTGGAAGAACACCAAACACACAGGGTTAGGAGGGATTGTGACACCAAGGCTGTCTCAAAGGCACTTAAAAATTTTTGTCCAGAACAATGTTATTTTGGTGCAGGCCCAAAACATGTGACCCAATGAGGCTGGAACTTGATTGCAGCGTTTGCAGGTTGGATTTTGCCCTGGAAGCAATTTGGACAGTTTTAAGCAAGACAGATGTGCTCGATATATAATTTTGAGTTGAATAATTGTATGCTTTGCGTATATGGAGCTCGAGTAAATTCTCTGTATTGCTACCTTCCACTCCTTTTCTGATATGTTGAGTGAGAGATCCTTTTCCCATTGTCCTCTTGGATCTTTGAAAGGGAGGGACTGTAAAATAATTTTATATATTGCAGAAATGCTGTCCGAGTCCTCGAAACTGAGCAATATTTTTTTCATACAGAAGGAAAATTTTTGTTGATAAAGAGCTTTGTTTACTTGTGATATTTACCCCTAGGTATTTAAACTGATCTGAAATGATGAAAGGGAAGGTGTCCAATCTAATATTGTATGCTTGAGAATTCACTGGAAAGAGCACAATTTTATTCAAATTAATTCTGAGACCAGAGATCTTTTGAAATTCTGTAAGTGCTGTTAAGACTGCAGGCACAGTATTTTGTGGGTCTGATATATACAGTACCATATCATCTGTATATAGAGAAATTTTCTGTGCAAGTCCTTCTCTGATAATCCCCTTTATCTGATAAGCATTTCGACAGTGAACTGCCAGTGGTTCAATGGCGATTGCAAATAGCAGTGGTGACAAGGGGCATTCTTGTCTGGTACCACATTCTATTTTAAAGTAGTCTGAACAAATGTTGTTAATACAAATTGAAGCTTCTGGATTGGTATACAGTAGTTTGATCCATGCACAAATTTTCGGGCCTAACCCAACTTTCTCTAATGTAGTGAAAAGGTAGTTCCATTCAATCATATCAAATGCTTTTTCTGCATCCAACGATATCATCTCTGGGGTGTTTGACTTTGCAGGTGAATATATTACATTAAACAAGCGTCGAAGATTGGGAGTTAAGTGTTGGCCTTTATTAAAACCAGTTTGATCTTGTGATATTACTGAAGGTAGCACTTTCTCCATCCTTCTAGCTAGGCCTTTGGAGAGTATCTTAACAACATTATTCTGAAGTGAAATTGGTCTGTATGATGCAAATTGTAATAAGTCCTTATTTTGTTTAGGAAAGATGGTGATTAATGCTTGGCGAAAAATTTGAGGTAGAATTTGATTGTCTCTAGCTTCTGTGAATGTTGCTAATAAGAGGGAAGCTAGCTGAGTGGAGAATTGCTTATGAAATTCGACAGGGTAGCCATCAGGGCCTGCTGCTTTCCCGCTCTGAAGTGACTTTATAGCATCTAGTAATTCTGATAGCGCCAGAGGTTTACCCAGTTCCTCTGCACTAAAAGCATCTATTTGTGGTATGTGTAATGTATCCAGAAATGCATTAGATTGTGTGTTGTCTTCTTTAAACTCAGTAGAATATAAGGATTTATAGTAGTCTCTAAATGTGTGCATTATATTTTTATGGTCAATGATTTTATCTCTGTTCGTGTTGGTGATTGCTGGGATTGCATTGCGAACTTCGTGCTTGTGGATTTGTTGAGCTAAGAACTTAATGGCTTTCTCTCTGTGTTCATAGTAATGATGTCTTGATTTAAAAATGAGTTGTTCAGTTTCTTTGGTTGTTAAGAGGTTGAGCTTTGAATGCAGAGCCTGCCTTTTCCTATGAAGAGCCTCACTTGGACACCTGGCATGTTCTTGATCTATTCTAGTAATTTCGCTGGTTAGCTCTGATACCTTCTTGCTTTCTATTTCATTTCTGTGGGAAAGATATGAAATAATCTGTCCTCTTAAGAAGGCCTTTAGAGTTTCCTAGAGTATTCCTGCAGAGACCTCGGAGGATGTATTTGTCTCTAAGAAGAAGCTGATTTGTTTTGATATAAATTCTGTACAGTCGTCTGCTAATAGAAGTGGGTTAAGACGCCATCTGCGAGATGAGTATGTGGGACATAATGATTTTAGCTCCAAGATCAGAGGGACATGGTTGGAAATAACAATAGCGTCGTACTTGCAAGATTTAATCATAGGCAAGAAATTATTATGTATAAAGAAATAATCAATTCTTGAGTAGCAATGATGATCTAGTGAGTAAGAATATGTTCTTGAGTTTGGGTTTAGAAACCTCCAGGGGTCTGATAAGTTTTGGTCAGTTAAAAACTGTAATTGTCTTTGCAGTGTTAGATGTCATCTCCCCTGTGACAAGATACCTATCAAAGAGTGGATTTAAAACACAATTTAAGTCCCTAGCCATTATAATTTTGAGTGTTCACATTGGGAATGGATGTAAATACATTTTGCATGAATTCCCTATCATCAACATTGGGTGCATAAACATTTATCAATCACTTTACAGTTCAATAAATTGCCCATGACAATCACATATCTCCCTTCAGGATCAGATACTACATCTGATGCTACAAATGGGACTGTTCTCTATGTATGAGAATTCCCACACCTCTAGATTTCTTTGTAAAGCGGGAATGGAACATTTGGCCAGTCCAGTCTTTTTGCAGTCGGAACTGATTTGAAGGAATATTTAAAGGAAAATAAGTGATTATCCTGTTTTGTTTCCAACACTACATTTGGTAGAAAGATTGTAGTTTTGTTCCTGTGCCTGTTAGCAATCATAAATCCATTTTCTGTGTCATTTTAAGTCAAATCGGAGCTTTGGGGAGCCGCATCAAATCCAGTGTGTACTCCGTGCAAGGCAGGAACCAAATCTGTACCAGACACCCATATATCAAAGGGCAAGCTTATGCATGCCCACAAACACTCTCATACAGACTGAATTTTGTGCATTAACAGTCTCCAGTTAACTAACACACATGTATTAGAAATATCGGAGAAAAGCTGGAGTACCCACAGAGGAACCCATACAGATATGGGGAAAACATGGAAAAGCCCAATAAGATTGTATGCCAGCGTACTGGTGGTGTTAGTCTATGTGCACAACCACCTCCGTCCTCAGTCATTCAAACTTTATTTTATGTAGCACTTTTCACAAAGCACTATATCATATGGTACTCTATCCCATAGGATAGTTATTACTGTGATAGTCAAGTGTTAGAGACACATTTTTGGATTGTACACTTTTTTTCCCACAACTGGTATAAAGGGCTTATCACCTCACTGCAAATTTTATGTTTAATTGTGTTTCTTGATTGTGAAATCTGGATACTGTAGACAGTGGCATTTGAGAGACATAGATAGCTTAAAAAGCTTTAAACATTTTTACTTAATAGTGTGAATGGGAAGCCCTTGGGCTTTCAAATTCATTCATGACTGTGATGTTAGGTAGTTGACTACTTTTGTTTGGGTTTTTTTTTTTTTTTTTTTTTAACTTTTTTTTGAAGTGGCCATTGGTACCTCTCGTGTTCTATTTCAATGCTCCTGTCAGACTTCATGTACAGTTTATATGGAAAAGTTTGGACACTCCTGGTGAAGTTGAATGTTCCACTTAAGTCAGTTGCTGATAGACTGCTAATCCAACATGTGCAAGTCACAAAAGAAAGCATTAAATGTAATTTTTTAATGCATGATTACTATTTATTCAAACTTATTACATTGAGGTGAAAAAGTGATACTAGGGGAAATATGAGAAAAGTACCTGGGAAAAACCCTTGCACAAATATACAGAATGTGTTGACTCCAGTGACTAAATGAAATAAAACATTGTAGCCCTAATTGTTCTGTTTGCTTTTGTTTGACATTTTATTCTTGATCTATTTTATGCTGTGCATAATGCCTTTTTCTGCCAACTCATTTAATGTTCACTTATACACTGAAGAAATCTTTAACATATTTCTTTCCTGCCAATGTAAAAACCATTCACATTACAAGCAGTCTCATTAAAATCATGTCCAATCACTGAATTGTAACTAAAATCTTGATTATTTTCATTGTTCATACTAAGCACATCAGCTGGTGTAGCAAGCCCAAGTTTGTTTTGCTAAAAGATAAATAATCAATTGATGTTAATCAACCAATTAATGGTTTAGATTTTGGCAATGTCAATAATTATTTTGCAATTCAGTTAGACTCACACTTTACTTTCCTTACCTTTCTCTGTAGATAGGGTTCTCAGCTGTTAGGCTTCAAGGTTAATGAAGAAGCAGAGTAGCACAATTTATCAATAAAACAAGGATTATCTTAGATCAGAAGCTTTGTTTGTCTCCAAGGGGAAATTAAAACTTTACATAAGTCCAAAAAGGGAAAACATGTGTATGTGTATACATAATAAACAAACAACACCTCCCAAAACACATATTCTGGCTTGGGTAATTTGGAGCTGCTGCTGTTAACAGACTTGTAGGTGGCAGTAAGATGATGAGACCTGTCCAGATGTACCTCAGGTTTACATTTAAAGGCATTCATTTTTGAATACAGCAGTTCTAGCTTACTGTGTCCACAAAAGGTACATTCCATTAAATCCAAAAAATTTCCTAGTTAAAGAAACCAGCATTCAGAATGACTCATCTTTCTCTAATTTGGATTAGAGAAATATGGTAAATGCTTACAGTGCTCTCCTGTATTAACGGAGTCTTGTTCTGTTCAGATGTTTGCACAACTTGGCATTTGTTGTTGACAAATATAAAAAGAATCAGTTAATATTACCTGATATGTTCAGGTGGCTAGCACTGGACATGATGCTTGTAATACTTTTTGTGGTGATTTGATATTTCAACAGTGTATCGGAAAGCTTAGTTGTGTTAGTCGTTTGTTTGGTTTTATACTGCTTATCATTTTTTGTAAAGTTTGTAATTTTCCCCTGCTATGTTGTCTGTTCTTTTATTGTAATACTAGTCATTTAGCCCGTTACAATAATGGGCGCTAGAACAGTAGTGCCTAAACATTAGTAGGAACAGTCTATATTAAATGGCAAGGGACTTTGACCTCATTCTTTTTGTTGGTCGTATATTTCTTTCTTTCAGCCTTTCTTTTGTTGATGTTTACTTGCTGAGCTGACCGTTCTTCGTGGGCTGCCGCCGTGTATTTAATTTTCTGTGACAGTAATACTGTCTTGTACGGCCCTATTCAATAAGGGCGCGCACAAAAAGGCGAGCTTCAAAAGGGCTACCTCAATTGAGCGCGGCAAATAAAGGCGTTCGTAGATAATTTAGTTCAAATGGCTCTGGAATATGTGAAGAGCAACAAAGGTGCAGATCTTTAGTTATGCGCTCCTTTATTCGCTGTGCCCAATTGAGGTCGCCCTTTTGAGGCTCGCCTTTTTGTGCGCGCCCTTATTGAAGGATGCCATCTTGTATGTCCGTAATATACCTTTAATTTTCTCTGGCGGTAATACAGGCGTGCACGTCGGTAATATGCCTTTAATCTCCTCTGACAGTAATACTGGCTTGTATGTAGCTGTAATATGCGTCACTGTATTGTGTACCTTTAATTTCCTCTCGCAGTAATACTGGTTTGTATTTCCGTAAAACGCCTCTAACTTTCTCTGACAGTAATATTGCGCATCGCACCGTGCCCCGTGCATGCGCACTTCACCAGAAGACACCCACACACGGACACCTGGACGCACATAGGGATTTTATATATATAGATGTGGAGTTTTGCCTTGTCTCTTTTCTCACCTCCTTGCAAAACTTTTGTTTTTTTTTTTTTTAATTGTTTGATTCTCTGGTTTATTAACTTACTGTACTCAAAGATACCATTTTTGAATTTGCTTTGCTTTTTCTCATTGGAAGAAAACTTTTTGTTTTGTTCTTTGCAGTGCTTTTGTTAATAAGCTTTATTATACAGACAAAACAGAGAGGGAACTGAAAAAATTCCTAAGTTAAATAGAATTTGGCCTCATTTGTGTGTGTAGACTGGAAGCATGCTTCTGGAATTTCAGAGCTGGGTCTACTTTATGGGCCTACTTAGAGTTTCAGGCCTGTTTTTTTTTTTTTTATTTCTGTGATCCCAGAAATCGCAACAGTTTGTTTTTGTTAACTATTGCCTTTCATTGTGGTAAATATTATGCACCATGAGCAGTAGACCACAACTTCAAGTCAAAATGGCATGTTTACAATTAGGGATATGGGAATTTTGGGCAATATAAATAAGTATATGGCATTTGAATTGAATGCATGTCTGTATTGTATTTGCTGTTTTTTTAAACATTTTATTATTAATATTTTTGCTTTTCACTGTATATCATGATTTGCTTACAAGTTGCTCATTATTGCTTAAGAGACTTGGGTGGAAACAGTGGCTTCCATGAATGTGATTGGCTCTCCCACAAAAAGCAATGCAAAGAGAAATAAGACACACACTGCAATGGCACTTTCTAATGACAATGTTCAAAAGAAAAACAAACAAAATTATCAGTGATTGCTCAAACAAGTAAACGCAGTCATTTTTTCCTTTTTTTCCTAGAGGCCAGAGGACCTTATGTCCCGGTGTCTATTTTTTACAGTAAATAAACTGAAACACTGTGACCCTTTACATGTTTTACAAATGAAACAAGTGTTTTAAATGTTACTTTTTGGTGGTCTTTTAAGTATTTTGTGTATTGTAATTAATTATTTAGCAGACAGCATTTTTCAAAGTAACAAAAAAAATGTAAAATGAGTTTAAGTGTTTAATTACACGCAACAAACAAAAACATGAAGCAAAGAAGCATAGGCTATAGTTGGCTCAGTCGCTTGATGAAAACTAGCGATCTTTAAAATGGGTGTGTTTAACACAGAAGATACCGACCGTTGAACTAATGACTAATAACAATATGGGTTAACAATTCAGAAACACATATAGGCTGATCCTAAAAAGTTAACTGCAAAAACATCTGTAAAATCCCACAAAAGTGTCCAGCACGTCTTCAGTAACATGAAGCCAAAGTTAGTGTGAGGTAAAACCAACAATCGCTCTTTTACATTCGATTGCCATTTTTCTTTCTTGCCTTCGAAGATTTTTTATACATTCGAATTATGTTAGAATAGTGATATTCGATCTGACAGCCGTAGTTACTTTTACGATACTTTTAAGATTTACTTAAAACAATGTTGTAAAGATCTCCACAGAGCTTTTTTTTTTAAAACTCACCTCTGTTGTCATCTGGCTGTTTTCTCGAGGCATCAATGTGTTCTCTTCAAGAGTTTCGTTGTAGAGCGTGCATACCACCTCATCATTTATCTTGGCCCTTTTCTGTTGTAGACAATCTATCTCTGATTCACTCGTTTGCATTTCGTTTGATGCAAGTTCCATCTGAGCTTGCAACATTTTGAGTGCCTGTGATTTTACATCTGCATCGAAATAGTGGTCTTTCTATCTCGGGTCTACAATAGTGGCAACACAGTACATGGGTTCTGTGTAAATCTCAATGAAATGATTTTTTACAGCCTCCAAGAATGTGCTTTTACTGGTTTTGACTCAGAACTCAGTATGAGCGCTTTTAGTCAACAGTCGTTTTAAAGCATTAACTGAGGGAATAACGTTAGAAGCCAAGGCTTCAGACTGGCAAATTTCTTTTGTCAGTTGTTCAAATGGAGCAAGGAATGTGATTATGTTCTCGAATAAAACCCCACTGATTAGGCGTTAGAGTCGCAGGTAACTCAAAATCGGAGGCTTAAGTCTCAAGGGCTCTTTTCTGCTCCAGCAAGCTTTGCAGCATATAGAATGTGCTGTTCCATCTAATCAAAATGTCTTGTTGAAGCATTTTCGGTGGCATACCAAGTTCAGTTTGTATAGTTTTGAGACACGAGTTGGCTAATTATGAATGCTTAAGGTGACCGACTATTTTTCTGCCAATCGCTATTGTATCAGAGACGATGCGCTGGGATAGTACGCCGTCGTTCACGACAAGCTGTAAAGTATGTGCCATACATGGCAAACTTGGGATCCCGCATTCCTCCATAGCCTTTGCAACGTCGCGTGCGTTGTCTTGCAATACTACATGAAAATCCTCTTTGGCTGTTTTCCATGTTTCAAACATTCTTTTAAACGAAACAGAGAGTGCAGCACCCTGCAATTCAAACTTGTGGTCAATCAACTGAGCAGTTAAACTAAGCATACTAATAGCACTCGTATCAGATGTCCATATATTAGTGGTAAAGCTTATGGCTGTAACATCTTCAGCAAGGAGTTTGTGCACATGACTTCCCACAATCTTATGTAACTCTGGAAGCGCTATGCCAGAAAAATACCGGTGACTGAGTATCTGGTAACAGGGCTTGAGATGATCAAGCAGCCTTCAAAATCCCTTATATTCTACAACAGAAAATGGCTGATCATCCAGAGCAATAAATTCCATCACCTTTGCAGTAATTGTTTGAGCTTTAGGGTTATCTTTATCAAATTTCTTTTGATTTTTCAAGTAACTGATCACCACGTTGAGCAACTGCAGTATTTGATTTTGTGTGCAGTGGCACAGGATACTCCTCTTTTGCTCTGAGGAATTCTGTATATTTGTCAGGATGGCGTGTCTTCAAGTGTGTAATTAAGTTGATGATATTGAAATTTCGCACTTTGGTCCCTCTGCGCAAAATATTAGTCGAACAAGTGTTGCAAATGGCATATTTTATGTCGCTCTCACTCACTTTGAAAAACTTCCACACCGCAGACATTTTTGTACAGTAGCCCAGCGTCTCCTAAATGTCTGCCACATCCGGAACACAGTGAATGGGTCATCAATATTGGTTCGAATTATCGGTCAAATTTAGTCATCAGTCCCTGATGCCGATAAAATTATTTTAGCCCATTATCTGCCGATACAGATGTAAATCCGATATTATCGTGCATCCCTATTTACAATATAGCATCTCTTAATTTATTGCATCACAGTGCCACTGAAATAAATTATCACACCAGTTAGGGTGGTTTGTGAAGGAACAACAATAGGTAAACATAATGCATTAGTGTCAGTAAGTGACAGCAGACTGTTCCCAACTGTAAAGACAAAAAAGCCTGGAACCTGCATGGGAAGCATTGCCTAACTAGCACAGAGGAAGAGTAAAGTGCAAGGAATGACATTGCATCTCTTTAGATATATACAGTAGGGGGCAGCAGGATTTTCTTTTTAGCTTGGTTTTCTTGTTGTTTTTCCTATGATTTTTCTGGGTTTTTTTTTTTGTTTTGTTAGGATAAGCAAGATTTTCACTGTACCTTGTACATTTGACAACACTACTGTTTCTGCTACTATTGTATAAAGTAGTGAAGTATCTTGCAGTAGGGCATTTCTGCAGTGTTATTTGAATACTGAAATTGACAATTTAAGCATCTGTAAACATTTTAAATTTTCCTCGACTGTTCTTGTTTTAGAAGGTATAAAAATAGTGTATTTATTAAAATGTTCAGTGATCAAACACTCTTACATTTAGCTGTTAATTTTGTAATATTATTGGAAAAAGTATTTTAACATTAGAGCAAGGATGTAGTTAATCTGAGACTGTTTTTTTTGTGGTGGAAGAATTAATCTGAGGCTGTTTTTTTTGTGGTGGAAGAAATTAATCTGTTTAGATGAACTCTGAAGGAGCCTAAACTGAGGTATTAAGTAAACAATTAATGAGTGGCAAAAAGAGTCACACTTTCACATACTTGTGGACATGTATGTACATTGTGTAACAGGAAATATTCATATTTATTGAAACATCATTTATTTAATATTTGTGGGACATCTGCATGGTGTGCAATACATATAACACATTGTAATCTCATATTGTAATAATGGGAAAACATCTCACCTGTCAAGCTTTCATAATTAAGCACAAAGCTTGAGGGAGAGTTAATTTTTGTGTTGCTCTGTAACAGATTTTTTTTTTGCTTTTGGAAAGTAAGCGCATTACAGATGCATCTATGATGGAACACTCTCCATCTCTGTTGCTTTGCCCCACACCACAAGTGGTAGTAGTGCAGATTTAGAGCGACTGCGGAATGACTTGAGGCAAGCTGAATTTGTTTTCATGAGAGAGATACTCCACTACAACCCTATTCATCTCCCCCAGTTTTAGTAAGGTGTTTTCTATTACTTTGTATGCATACACTCTAGGGATGCTCTGATCAGGTTTTTTCTAGACTTCATACTGATCAACAATATCATGTTACTGGATTGACTGATTTCAATATAATTAAATTTTTTTTATTTTTATATTAAGCTCCTGCATAACCAGGTGAAGAACAGCCTAAACTTCTATTTTAAAGTATTAACTTTGGTATTGTTAAATTGGAATTTTATAGGATTATTTTTCAGTGGCCATAAAATACTAAAATAAATAAAATTCCCTTAAAATACATACTTTTTAAACTAATAAAATAGAGAAAAATGTTTATCCATAATACATATGACATTAAAGAAAATAAAAGACTAATGTACTTATCTGAAAACAAGGCTTAATTTTAAAAAGTAGTTTTCAGCATTTGTCTATCAAAAATATATATTTTCACATACTGATTCAATAAATTGATCAATTCAATAAATTGCAGTGCAGTTTTTTTTTTTTTTTGCTGTTAATATACACATTTACTATATTTATGCAGGTTTTTTGTTTGTTCCCCCCCTCCCCCCCATGTACCAGATAGACATTCTTAATTCTGGAGTAATTGTAAATTCCTGTGTAATTATTAATATTGATTACCATTTTAATTATTCAGTACTTGTTTCTTATACAAACCTTTAAAAGAATCTCCAAATCTATGAAATGTTTTCAAGATGTTTATCAAGAAGATGTAAGGCTAAATGCTTAAAAAACTAACAAGCCTATTGTTTACTAAGCAGTAATTTCAATTTTTTTCTTTATCTGTTCTTTTCTAATGAAAATGTGAGCTGCTGTACTAAACACAATCTCGCTAATCATCCAAACTCTGACAAAGTGTTAGTTTTAATTAAAGGACAAAATAAAAAGGTCTGAATCCATTAAAGTAGCTTTTTTGTAATTTGTCTAATTGCACAAGACGACACCTATGATTCTGTTTTCTAAATTTATTACTCCACTCTTTAATTTGAAGCCTAATATTCTGGTCTTGTTCTGCTGCTGTCTGTATACAGAAAGTAAAAGATGTACACTCACTGAACTACCATAATACCTCACATAAAGGTAAAGCACTACAATTAAATTACAATAAAGCTTAAAAAGCAGATATTGAAAAAGTTGTTTTTTGTGATGGGCCAATTTACAGATCACAGATTGAGTCTTTTGTAGTGAAAATAGGCTGATTTAGATTGGTGGATGATGCCACTTGAACAAATAGTAATAAAGCAATTGTTTGATTCTTTGGTATGAGCAGCATAGATGCTTTGAAGCGGTTTAAAACATGCTGGCAATTTGTTTTTAGTTGTCCTTTAATCTTACTGCAGAATAGGAAGGAAAAGTAAAGCAAATTATAGAATTTTAATAAAAATTTTTTTAAGTTTTACTAAATTTATCAATCATTTACACCATGCCAAATATGCTAGTTCTTATAATTGGTAGCTAACTTTTTTATTTTAAAAGATTTGTCTTATTTTAGAAAAACATGGGTTCAGATAATGAGTGATTAGCATTTGTTCAATAAAATTAACTTAAATCAAATAAACAGTGCTTCCAGCTTCAGCTTGATGTTGGTGATTTGCAAGGGCTATGTGCGCGATGTTGCCAAGACCGTAATGTGGACAAAGCAGGAAGGAAATGGATGAATGAAAAAACTGCCATTTGCAGTTTGCTACTTTAGAACTGCACATGGTTTGTGTTTAAATAATTGTGCAATCATTGTATAAATATTGTTCTGAATAACCAACATATCAATTCCAGCAGTAGAACATGGCTTTGAAATTGCCAGCTATATGGTAGAATGCTGAATATCTGAACCAGTTGGGACCAAGATAGGTTCACTTAATGACATGATTTGGATAATCAGAGATACATGAGGTCTTATGGTTAAATTCTTGTACACAAGCTTATTACAACTTATTTTAAAATATGAAGTATTATAAAGAGTGACTCAGGAAGTCTGCGGTGGGTTGGCACCCTGCCCGGGATTGGTTCCTGCTTTGTGCCCTGTGTTGGCTGGGATTGGCTCCAGCAGACCCCCCGTGACCCTGTGTTTGGATTCAGCGGGTTGGAAAATGGATGGATGGATGGACTTAGGAAGTGGTCAGTAAATAGTAACAAATGTTTTGAAAAAGCAATGCATACTGTATTATATATATTTTTAACTTACATAATTGTTTTACATGGTGTTAAATCAAATTATCTTAATACATAAACAAACATACACAAATGCAAGCAACTGCACATAAACAAGAGTATAATGAATCTGGCAAAAGTTTATTTTTTTAAATAGCATATATGATCTTGATGGACCATGCAAGTTTTTTTTTTTTTTCTTCAGAAGCACAGTTTCTCATTCTCTTTATCCTCAGTATCCATAGAGCTGCATTTTGACTGTAACACCATCCCATTGCATTTTCTAAATATTGGAGCATATATGTTTATACTAGTCATTAAGCCCGTTACAATAACGGGCGCTAGAACAGTAGTGCATAAACATTAGTAAGAATAGTCTATATTAAATGGCAAGGGACCTTGACCTCATTCTGTTTGTTGGTCGTATTTTTCTTTGTCTTTCAGCCTTTCTTTTGTTGATGTTTACTTGCTGAGCTGACCGTTCTTCGTGGGCTGCCGCCGTGTATTGTGTGTCTTTGATTTTCTGTGACAGTAATACTGTCTTGTATGTCCGCTGTCTTGTAAGTCCACAATATACCTTTTGTTTTCTCTGGTGGTAATACAGGCGTGCCCGTCGGTAATATGCCTTTAATTTTCTCTGACAGTAATACTGGCTTGTATGTGGCTGTAATATGCGTCGCTGTATTGTGTACCTTTAATTTCCTCTCGCAGTAATACTGGTTTGTATTTCCGTAAAACGCCTGTAATTTTCTCTGACAGTAATATCGCTCATCGCATCGTGCCCCGCGCATGCGCACTTCACCAGAAGACACACACACACGGACACCTGGACGCACACAGGGATTTTATTAAAGAGGATAATCTCTAAACCCATTTCTGCATGTGCAAAGCATATGGAAATTTATTCTGGCGCAGAGTATTGAAAGGAGGAGGGGGTGCAGATATTGAGCACATACTTGTACACATTTCAGGGGGTTCATTTTCTAGATTGAATAATTGACAGTTCGGATGACTTGCATTTGGATATCAATGTCTTACAGTACTTAGGCCATGGCTAGTGTAAATAAATGAATTGTCATATATAAGTTTGTAGTAGGGATAACCAAAATAGGAGAAAAAAATGCCTACTTCCACTAGCCTGTATAGTTCAGTTCACATCTGTTAAAATTAATTAGGTGCAAAATGTTTTAGCTATTTTTCATTTTATATGTCTGTCACTGGTTGATTTTTCCTAATGAACAAATCTTCTACAAACTGTGAACTTAATTTAAATAGACAATAAGTAAAAAAGCTAAGAATGTATTTATGCAAGAACTGTAGGGCTGCAACTAATGATTATTTTGGTAGTCGACTAATCGTTCAGTTTTTTTCCCCAATTAGTCATGATTATTTCATGCCTGACTATTTTGAAGCCTGTGACCTGTGGTTGCACATCCTGTTCTGGGCTTCAGTGCATGTCTTGCCTCATCTGCTCATGTCTGTGCACTTGTGAATGTCATCCTGATGTCTCTGCATTAACACAATTAAAATTAATAATAATCAAATTAAAATAACCAGTGAAACATATGAATTTGAAAATAATCAGATGTTTTTATATTAGTGTGACCATCACAATAAAAAAGAAATACATTAAAACAATAAACTAAAGTGTACGTAGTCTTTAAATAAAAAAAGTGCATTTAACTTAACCAAAAAATACATAGTTAAAACAGAAACATTTTTCATATTTTAGTAATAAATGACAAAATGTAGACATAAAACTGTATAATGTGTAAAGCCTGAAGTGCAAAGATCAAATAAACACTTTCACAAAAGGTTCAAGGATGATACAATAGCTTCCGTGGTGAAGCGGTAGGAATTGCTGACTTATAATCAAGAGTTCCCTGGTTCGATCCTGCCTG